>NC_062968.1:29467564-29539207 GCF_023119035.1 Salvia hispanica | reverse complement strand
GTGTAGATGCATGTGAAAAGCTCATGAGATTGGTCTAATTAAGTTGGTCTTAAATTAAGACCGATATTTATTTTCAAAGAAAATTCCAATTTCTAATTGTCAAGATCAAAGTTCATTGGACGTGTCAAGATCAAAGTCCATGGTACACCCGTCGTACAAGGCATGAAGACTGACTTAACTCCATTATATTTAGCAATCAATTTTTAATTCACAATTTCTCATTCACTTATATTAGAAAAAATGAATATACCATAACATTTTAGTTGGAATAGCTCAATTCTGCGTATATAATTTCACAAAATTAAATCTTTTGTCAGGCATATTACCGAGACAAATTATATTAGCCAAATTAGATTACAACAATCCTAGTCAATAGTAGTACTCATTATGTCCTAAGTTAGACGTCACACTTGGATTTGTGTGTTAAGTGAAGGAAAAAAAATACATATTTTTATATATTGATCGAGGTGAGAGATTTTTTCCAAAAAAGAAAATGTTGCATCTTTTATAGGACAAACAAAAATAAAGTGTTTTATCAACCTTGAGATTAGTCTAATTAAGTTCGTCCTAAATTAAGACCAATGTCTATTTCCAAATAACAGTTCAATGTCCAAATTCAAATTGTCAAGATCAAAGTCCACTATATATATCAAGATCAAAGTCCACGGTACACTTGTAATACATGGCAACGTACTTAGGTGGCAGAATAATCTCTCTAAATTAAAGTTGACGTCCTAGTGAAATTATGTAATTTTATGTTTCGCAATCTTCTTTGTTTAATGTAATTTTAGTATTTTTTTTTATTAGTAAATTCAATTGGAATTTTTATAAATATTAAATTGATTCAAAATAATGAATGTTGAACCGAGAAAAGTAGTTGCAAGTGAAACTATTGCGAAATTTCGTATCGGGACTCCGAAAAACAAAATGATAATTTAGCAATTAAAAATTACAATTAAATGAGTAAATCATTAGTAGGATGTAAAGCCGTCTTCCTAACATTTACTCCTTTAGTCCCATTTCAAATGGAACTTTTTTTTTTCACCAAAATTTTATGCAGTTCTGGTCCATGAGTTGAATGAAAAACAGAAAAAAGTATAATAGAGAGTAAAATATAAAAAATAATATTTTAATTTTATGAAAAGTATCATTTAGAATGAGATATCTTAAAGAAAATGTATTCGTTCCGATCCTAATAGAAATTTCATTTTTGACCGGTACGACTTTTAAGAAATTGTTGACTTTGTAACAGAAAATGGTAGAAAAAGTTATTGGAATATGAGTCTTACTTTTATGTACTCCCTCCATCTGCGAATAGGAGTCTCGTTTTTTCATTTTAGTCCGTCCGCAAAAAGGAGTCTCGGTTCACTTTTACCATAATTGTTGTTAGGGTCTCACCTTCTAGTAACTCATTTCACTCGCATTTCATTTAAAACTAATAAGTACATATAAGTGAGATCTCTATTTTATTAACTTTTTTTCACTCATATTTTTTAAAACATGTGCCGCCAAGAAATTGGGACTCCCAATAATAGTAAAAGTAAAATGAGACTTCTAATAGCGAATATGGGTGTATCACGTATTAAAGTTTATTCTCTAGTGCAATATGCCCATCGGCTTAAGTCGCCTTGTTCCTTTCAATCAAGTCATTACATATTGGAAATTCGAGAAATCAAAGTTGACTAACGACTTATAAAATCTAATAACCGATTACCATTGGCCACAACTCAAAAGATGAGAAGCCTAATTACAATACTAATCTTACTCTACCTATTCACATTCACAACAGCAGCCTCCAAATACCGACTCATTTTAAACCGCGGCGATTCCATAACTGTAGGCAAAGAATCACAGTTCCAGACTTCCCCCGACGCCGCCTTCACCTTCGGCTTCTACAGCCTCGGCACCAACGCCCACTGGCTCGCCATATGGTTCACTAACTCCGCCGACAAGACCGTTGTCTGGACCGCCAACCGCGACCGGCCCGTCAACCGCAAGGGCTCCAAAGCCACCCTCCTTCGCGACGGCACCATGGTGTTAACCGATATCGATGGTGCCGTCGCCTGGCAAACCAAAACCACCTCCTTCGACGTCACCGCCGCTCATCTCCTCAACACAGGCAATCTTGTATTACAGAATCAAAAAGGAGATATTCTATGGCAGAGCTTCGACTCTCCCATGGACACTCTCCTACCTTCTCAGCCATTCACCAAGAACACTAGGCTCACATCCGTCTCAAGCCAAGCAAGCTTCGCCACTGGCACTTTCAGTCTCTACTTCGGAAACGACAACGTTTTGAGACTGATCTCCGACTCCCCGGACACCTCCACCACCTACTGGCCTAATCCGGATTTCGACATCTACAAAAACGGCAGAAACAACTATAACAGCAGCAGGATTGCAGTGCTAGATGATCACGGCCGCTTCCTCTCTAGCGATTTGTTACAGTTCAACGCTTCCGACGTAGGCCCGGGCATTAAGCGGAGGCTTACCATGGACTACGATGGCAACCTTCGGATCTACAGTTTGAACGCCTCCACGGGCTTATGGTCCGTCACGTGGCGGGCGCTGTCCCAGCCCTGCGACGTGATGGGCGTGTGCGGGAAGAACGCGATCTGCGTGTACGCGCCCCTCCTGCCCAAGTGCACGTGCCCACCGGGCTACGTTATGGAAGACGACACCAACTGGAACACCGGATGCAAACCGGCATTCAATCTAACCATGCTGCAGTCCACACGAGTTACCTTCCTGCAAATTCGTTACGCGGATTTCTATGGATTCGATTTCAGCATCACCAGCCCCGTCACGTTGGAGACGTGCACGAGCATGTGTTTGGAGGATTTCCGGTGCATAGCCTTCGGCTACCGTTTGGAAGGATATGGGCACTGTTTTCTCAAAAGCGCAATGCTCAACGGCTACGCGACGCCCGATTTTCCGGGTAGTATATACATCAAACTGCCCAACACTTTGGCGCCATCTAAGCCCAATATATTCCATGCCTCGAGCCTGAGGTGTGGCTCGGATGAGAGAGAAGAACTCTTAGGTTCCTCTTCAATGAATGATTTCAACGTGTATATGTATTCATTTGCAGCGGCCCTGGGGGCTATAGAGCTGATGTTCATACTCCTAGGGTGGTGGTTTCTGTTTCGAAAACACGGGATCCCAGCCTCGGTGGAGGCAGGGTACAACATGATCTCGAGCCAGTTCCGGGAGTACACCTACTCAGAGCTGAAGAAGGCAACCAAGAATTTCACAGAGGAGTTGGGGCGAGGGGGCTCAGGAGCCGTCTACAAAGGCGTCCTCTCCGACGACCGGGTGGTGGCGGTGAAGAAACTAGGCGACGTTTTTCAAGCTCAGGAAGAGTACTTCGCGGAGATAAGCACGATAGGAAAGATCAATCACATGAATCTGGTGAGAATATGGGGATTTTGCTCGCAGAGAAGGCATCGCCTCCTCGTCTACGAGTACTTGGACAACTTGTCGTTGGACAGGCATGTTTTCGGCTCGAGCTTCCTTTCATGGAAACAGAGATATACTGTTGCATTAGGAACGGCAAAAGGATTGGCGTATTTACATCACGAGTGTTTGGAGTGGGTGATCCATTGCGACGTGAAGCCGGAGAATATTCTTCTCGATAGTGATTTCCAGCCCAAGATTGCAGATTTTGGGCTGGCGAAGCTGCTGCAGAGGGAGGGGGATGGGTTGGAATTCACGAGGATAAGAGGGACGAAAGGGTACATGGCGCCAGAGTGGGCGCTGAGCCTTCCCATCACCTCCAAAGTGGACGTGTTTGGGTACGGGGTGGTGGTGCTGGAGATGGTGAGGGGGGTGAGGTTGTGTAATTGGGGGGAGGAGGAGGGGGACGGAGGCGGGCCAGTTTCCAGCTTTGTGAGGAGATGGAGGGGGGAGGTGGAGGGGGTGGTGGATGGGAGGTTGGGGGGGCGGTTTGGGCAGAGGCAGGCAGCAGCGTTGATTCAGGTGGGGGTTGCTTGCGTGGAGGAGGATAGGAATAAGAGGCCGAGCATGGCGACTGTGGTGGAGAGTTTGATGGCATGTGAATACGAAGAAGATTGAGTTTCTTTTTCTTCTTTTTATGTTTTGGACACCTCATTCATCGTGTTTGTTCTAATGTTATGGATGTTCATATATGGATTCTATAAAGAGTGAGTGATGATAACAAAAAGTGTAATGCATGTAAAATGACAACAGAAACAAAACAATATATTGGTAGCATCAATTGACGCTGCGGTAGTCATACAAATGAAGCAAAGCAGAGAATGTAAATTATTGTTCCAAGGATAACACATGCCCACGGTACAAAACTAAGGGACTTAACTGATATCCGATGAGAAGCCGCTCGTGGTCATGGTAGAATTGTATAAGGCAGTCTGCATCATGAACGAACACAGTTAAGAAACAATTGAATAGATCATTGAGGAAAGCTATTGTGATTCTTTTCAAGAATGAATAACTCAAGAAATTAGAAAGTGTCCTTACATAACATTTATATTGGTCTAGAGCAAGTGATGATGTAGTGCCAACACAAATGCAGGTATACCTTGTCTCTTAAATTCACCAAGATGAGATGCTTCTCAGTTCCACCTGATACAAGATTGTAGACTCTCTCTAACAAAGCCTGCAAGTAGGATATTTTAATGTGATAAGACACCAAACAGTTAGTTCAAAGAAAGATATGTTGACCGGTTCTGTTGTATCCTACATAAATTTCTTGCTCAGAAGTGTTCCCTCAGCAAACTGTGAGCAGTTACAGGCTAATTAGCTGGACATACCTATGCCTCCCATTCTGACAATAGGAAGGATTTGTAGGTCGACTGACATGCTAATTAGGTTGTCCTTCATCAGTTATATAATCTCATCAAAACCGACCACAACATCTATGCCCGTGACTGAATCACTCAGATCTTCATCAAAACTAACCACAACATCTATGCTCGTGAGCGAGTCACTCGGATCTTCATCAAACTCAGTTGACTTTATTTTCTCCGTTAATCTCCTCAGCCGGTTTGAAGTTCAGACAATCATCTCTGTTGCAACCGTCAAATTCGTATTTTGGTTATATGTTTAGGACCAAAATTGACCTTTACTCTATAAATAAATATGAATGAAAAAAGTTAAATAAGCTAAGAAAGAGACTGCAAACAATCAAATCTGCTCTTAAGCATCACCCCACAAAAAGGAAGCACTATCCCTTGTATGATGAAACGCTGAGTTAAGAGACATGAAAACCTGACCCAAAAGTACTTCCACTCTTTCTATATATGGCATCCATCCAACATTTCCAAATTCCATGAGCAAAATTGATGACATACGGCCAATGTGGTCGCTTGACATGGGAAGTGAGGTCCTGTTCCTGTTTGATAGGCCCTACATACCATTTCTCCAAACACAATAAAGTAGTGGATTAGAGTAGAGTAGTTTTTCATTACTCCAAACGGTTGGTGAGCAATTCGGAAAAATCTGATGGATGCTCATCCGCTGCTTAATTTGTCACCACAAAACTCGAAGATTTGGTATTAATTTTGTAACAGAGTCAGGCGCGCTCCATTTCCACAGGAGCGGACGGCTTGATCGCATTTTGAATGCGTTTGTGACTGTGTTTTAGGATGTTGAAACTTGAAACGAAACTTTTGCAAAATCATGTCATACATTTTCTGTTTCGCATGCAGCAGTAATTAGGCCTAAATTGAAGCATTATACAGCCCATAAAGCGGTCCACATTCATTGCCGAAAGCCCAAAACGGGAGCCTAATAGAAGCGAGCCCATAAGGCAGTCCACAATATTTAATAATTAATCTACCATTACTGCAAGAATACAATTATAGTTATAGTAGTAGTAAAGGTATCGAATCACATAAAGATGTACAAATAATTTAATTGAGCTTATTGAGCTAAAGCAATAAATTTCAAAAGGGATGAAATAATGAAAGCTAAAATGGAATGAAGAAGATAAAGGACGAGGTTGGTCGTTAGTAAGATTTTTAATTTTGGATCATTGATCTTTGTTCTTTCTCTAGACAGAGAAATGGTTTTAGAGTGAAAATGAACTCTGAAGTGAATTGTTAATTTGCGGCAAAATAAAAATGTAGAGTGTTAAGGTTGATATAATAGTCAAGAAATATCTCCAATGATTTGTGACAATTATTTTTCTTATTCCGATATTGATATTTCATCTATAAATATTCTTTACACTCTTTTTTTTTATTATTATTCTTATTTTAGTTTATAATTTTGACAAATTCTCCCATTGGGGTGGGGTGAAATGACCAAATCAAATAGTACTACGAAAAATTGACGTTAATGTGTAATCGATGTCATATTTAAACTTTCTACAGCCCTAGCGAAATTATGTAAATTTTTTGTCTCAATTATGCAATCTTCGTTGTATGATGTATATTTTTGGTATTTTTTTGTTTATTTGCAAATTTAATTAGAATTTTTATAAATAAAAATTGATTCAAAACTGTTGCAAAAATATTGTACTATCTTGATTATTGATGTTACCGATAAATAAAATCATTGTGACTAAAAGTTTAGGCTGGAGTTGGGGCCTGGGGGAGTGTTGTACTGCTTAATTGTATGCTGTCTAAATTTATAAAATATGAAATGAGTAAATCATTATTGGGTTAAAGGTTGACTTTTTTCTAGCAATAATGTTCTTTTGCATTATGGCGATTATCTAAAGCCGCCATATCCCTTTCAATCAATTCATTTCATACTCAAAAATTCCAAAAATCAAAGTTGACTTAACAACTTATAAAATCTAATAACGGAATTCAATTGGTCTCATCTCAAAGAATGAGAGGCATAATAACAATCACAATCTTCCTCTTTCTATTCACATTCACAACAGCAGCCTCAAAATCTCGACTCATTCTAAACCGCGGCGATTCCATAACCGTAGGCAAAGAATCAGAGTTCCTGACCTCCCCCGACGCCACCTTCACCCTCGGCTTCTACGGCCTCGGCACCAATGCCTGCTGGCTCGCCATATGGTTCACCAGCTCCGCCGACAAGACCGTCGTCTGGACGGCCAACCGCAACCGGCCCGTCAACCGCAAGGGCGCCGCCAAGGTCACCCTCCGCCGCGACGGCGCCATGGTGCTAACCGACGTCGACGGCACTGTCGTCTGGCAAACCAACACGACCTCCTTCGACGTCGCTGCAGCTCATCTCCTCAACACGGGAAACCTCGTGCTGAGGAGTCAAAAAGGAGATATTCTATGGCAGAGCTTCGACTCTCCCATGAATACTCTCCTACCTTCTCAGCCATTTACCAAGAGCACTAGGCTCACATCCGTCTCAAGCCAGGCAAGCTTTGCCACCGGCATTTTTAACCTGTATTTCGGAAGCGACAATGTGTTGAGATTGATCTCCGACTCCCCGGACACCTCCACCACCTACTGGCCTAATCCGGATCGCGACATCTACACGAACGGCAGAACCAACTACAACAGCAGCCGGATCGCGGTGTTAAACGATCACGGCCGCTTCCTCTCGAGCGATCTGTTGCAGTTTAACGCTTCCGACGTAGGCCCAGGGGTTAAGCGGAGGCTTACGATGGACTACGATGGCAACCTTCGGATCTACAGTTTGAACGGTTCAACTGGCCTATGGTCCGTCACGTGGCAAGCGCTTCCCCAGCCCTGCAACGTGAAGGGCGTGTGCGGGAGGAACGCGATCTGCGTGTACGCGCCCCTCCTGCCTAAGTGCACATGCCCTCCGGGCTACGTGGTGGAAGACGAAACAAACTGGAATACTGGATGCAATCCAATGTTCGATCCAAAGCTGCTGCAATCGAAAGCAGTGAATTTTCTGCAGATCCCACACACGGATTTCTACGGATTCGATCTCAACACCACGTTCCCCGTCACGCTGGAGACATGTAGGAGCATGTGCTTAGAGGATTTCCGGTGTGTGGCCTTCAGCTACCGTTTGTTAGGACAGGGGTTCTGTTTCATCAAAAGCGCGATGCTTAACGGCTATGCAGCACCCGATTTTGAGGCTAGTATATACATCAAACTGCCAGACAGTCTGGCGCCATCTAAGCCTAACATATTCCATGCCTCGAGCCAGACGTGTGGCTCGGAAGAAAGAGAAGAACTCATAGGTTCATCTTCAATGTATGATTTCGATAGCAGGAGGTTTAAGTGGGTGTATATGTATTCATTTGCAGCGGCGCTGGGGGCTATAGAGCTGATGTTCATACTCCTAGGGTGGTGGTTTCTGTTTCGAAAACACGGGATCCCAGCCTCAGTGGAGGCAGGGTACAACATGATCTCGAGCCAGTTCCGGCAGTACACCTACTCGGAGCTGAAGAAGGCAACCAAGAATTTCACAGAGGAGTTGGGGCGAGGGGGCTCAGGAGCCGTCTACAAAGGCGTCCTCTCCGACGACCGGGTGGTGGCGGTGAAGAAACTAGGTGACGTTTTTCAAGCTCAGGAAGAGTACTTCGCAGAGATAAGCACGATAGGAAAGATCAACCACATGAATCTGGTGAGAATATGGGGATTCTGCTTGGAGAGGAGGCATCGCCTCCTAGTCTATGAGTACTTGGACAACTCGTCGTTGGACAGGCATGTTTTCGGTTCGAGCTTCCTTTCATGGAAACAGAGATATACTGTTGCATTAGGAACGGCAAAAGGGTTGGCGTATTTACATCACGGGTGTTTGGAGTGGGTGATCCACTGCGACGTGAAGCCGGAGAATATACTTCTGGACAGTGATTTCCAGCCCAAGATTGCGGATTTTGGGCTGGCTAAGCTGCTGCAGAGGGAGGGGGATGGGTCGGAATTCACGAGGATACGAGGGACAAAGGGGTACATGGCGCCAGAGTGGGCACTGAGCCTTCCCATCACCTCCAAAGTGGACGTGTTTGGGTTCGGGGTGGTGGTGCTGGAGATGGTGAGGGGGGTGAGGTTGTGTAATTGGGAGGATGGGGATGGGGATGGGGGTGGGGCGCTTGCCAGCTTTGCGAGGAGATGGAGGGGGGAGGTGGAGGGGGTGGTGGATGGGAGGTTGGAGGGGCGGTTTGGGCGGAGGCAGGCGGCAGCGTTGATTCAGGTTGGGGTTGCTTGCGTGGAGGAGGATAGGAATAAGCGGCCGACCATGGCGACTGTGGTGCAAAGTTTGATGGCATGTGAATATGAAGAGGATTGAGTTTTTTTTTCTTCTGTATATGTTTTGGACTACTCATTCACCATTCTTGTTCTAATGTCATTCCGATAAAAAAAATACGATTAAATCACGAATATATAAAGAAGATTATGGATGCTCATATATGAATTCTATAAAGGGTGAGTGATGATAACATAAACCATAATGCATGTAAAATGACAACAGAAACAAAACAATATATTGATAGCATCAATTGATACTGCGGCAGTCATACAAATGAAGCAAAGCAGAAAATGTAAACTATTGTTCCAAGGATAACACATGCCCACGGTACAAAACTAAGGGACTTCATGATATCCGATGAGAAGCCGCTCGTGGTCATGGTAGAATTGTATACGGCAGTCTGCATCATAAAAACTTGTCAGGGACGAACACAGTTAAGAAAATACGATGGACTGCTCGATCAACTATATGAAATTAGCACCCATTAAAGAGTTCTTTAAATAGAGCATGTCAAGTAACGAACAAGTATTTAGCAGCTTCTCTACGCCAAATAAGGGTGTGGGGAGTGGGAACTAGGGGGGCTGACATAGAACAAAAGAGTAACCTACAAATATGGAGACTATCAGAATCACGAGATGGACCTAAATCTCCAGTATAGCTCAGAGGACAATAGGCAGAATCAAGTCATGAATAATGTAAACCGGGAATGAATATGATTGATCATCTGGGTATGATGGTTACAAATTCTCATACATGATTTTTATACAACTATTTCTTAGTTATGCTTTGGTGGAGGAATTTAGGCGACATGAAAGTCTTATACTACAAGACAACCTTGATGTAAATTTGGGGCGCTTAATTTTGATCTAACTAAAGCACCAAAATAGCATATATAGTATCTATGATGTTTTTGAACAATAACTTTTACTACCTTTCAGGAGTTTGAGCTTGGCTTCAGTCCTTATATTTCATTGTCTCTTTCTGAAATCCAATTGTGGGAAATTGTTTAGCATAATCCTCAACCTCAAGTCGTAGCTTTGATAGTGCAGATTGATGAGTGTCTGACTTCATAGATGCCACAAAGTCCTTCAACTTGGTTCCTAATGATTGCAACAAATGGCTTTGTTATTAGAATTAACATGCACTCGTAAGAAACCATGGTTATCAAAATTGGGACAGATGGGCATGTCAAGCAAGAGAGACAGAGTAAAGGTAAAATGCGAGAAATGACAGAAATAACAACCATTTGCGTCAGCCTTTATCTTTAGGGCCAATTTTACAGCTGCATCAAAGAACTCGGCAACTTTGGCAAAATCAACCTCAACGAAACCCCTTGACGTGAGAGCCGGAGTGCCTAGTAGAGATGTTAAGGATCCCATCATCATGACTTAAATGGTATAAAATCAAAGCCGTCTATAATAGCCACGGAAAAAGGCTTACCCATTCGAATACCTCCAGGTACCATGGCAGACACATCCCCAGGAACAGTATTTTTGTTGGCTGCAATATGCACAGCCTCCAAAACCTTTTCAACTCTAGATCCATCAATACCCTGCAGTTGATGAACAGGTAATTTTCATGCGTAAATTTTTCATGCTCTATGATTCAAGATATTTTGAAGTTCGTAACAAAAGCATGAAACCGAAAAGTAGTTTTGCTTTCTAATAATAATACTATATAAAATGAATGTATCAGTTTAGTTAAATTGTGAAAATAATGAAAGGCATAACACCATGTAAAGGCATTTTCACTTGTGCTCTCCTCAAAAACGAAGATGGAAGATTTTCCTAAAGAGTTGTCCCCTTTATCTAACTCAAGATATAGGATGACACTAGGGACCAACAAAGTTGTTTAACACAGACTCTAAGCTGTAAATTATTAAATTTACTGATTCGTCTTCATGGAGAATATTATACTGCAGGAATTGCTTGAGAAATTAAAACAATAATATTTGCATAACTTCATCATATTGGACCAAAGTACTAAAATTTATCAAAGATCAAAATTTCCTGTTAAACTAATAACAGGCCTTACGTAGAACATGTATTTGCAAAGGATGAGCACCCTCGGCAAAAATGACATCATTCAGCTCCCAGTAGGAAATTTAGCAGTTATATAGCCTTTTTTCCTTTTAGGAAAGTCATATATTAACCTTGATAGTACTTATTTGTGTTATTCTTAAGTTATAGCCCGAACGTGACCCATGCCACTTTTTAGCCCAATTTTAAGAACATTACAAATATACTAGCATGTACTTATCAGTTGTTCACTTATTAGCCAGCATCAATTTTCTGGCCAACTGAAGTCGACATACATTGCCAGAAGCTATTTTTTCCAATATATTAATTCAAGTCTGAATTGGATAACATGACAATTCGATGCCGGCAATACATGTCAGCTTTAGCTGCCCAAACATTTGATGTGGGCTATTAAGTGAATAAAGGAGATAATGACATGTTATACTTGTAATTTTTTAACATTGGGCTAAAAAGACACTACGGGGTCAAGTTTTGGGCTATAACTTAACAATACCCCTGCTTATTTTCCCAGAGATGAATGCTAAGATAACTACAGAAGTTTCTTACATGTGAAACAATTGACTAGAAAATGTCATTGAGGAAATCTATTGTGATTCTTATTAAGGATAGATAACTCAAGAAAATAGAAAGTGCCTTACATAACATTTATATTGTTCTAAAGCAAGTGGATAATGTAGTGCTAACACAAATGCGGGTATACCTTGTCTCTTAAATTCACCAAGACAAGATGGTTATCAGTTCCACCTGAGACAAGATTGTAGCCTCTCTCTAACAAAGCCTGCAAATAGGATGTTTTAATGTGATAAGACACCAAACAACTAGTTCAAAGAAAGATATGTTGACAGGTTCTATTCTATCCAACACAAATTTATTGCCCAGAAGTGTCACCTCAGCAAACTTTGAACAGTTACTTAGAACTTGCTCTTGATAAGCTTTGTATTCTGGTGTCATGGCCTGCAATTCAGAATAATAAGATCAGCAATTATCAAAATTATACTCCTATTTAAAAAAAATCACTAGAATAATTGCCTGTTTTAGTGCAACTGCTAAGCCAGATATAGTATGATTGTGTGGTCCACCTTGAAGCCCAGGAAATACAGCTTGATTAATTTTATCCTCAAAATCATACTTCACCTGTAAGATGGAAATTAGTAATCAACTACCGCAGAATTCACTTTATTCATTATGCACATTTTGGCACTTACACAGCCCCAAGCCTCCCTCACAAGCAAAAATAATTGGGGAGACGATAGAGCTTAATGCTTTTAAAAAAGATACCAATGAGTAATATCAAGAAGACAGCAGCAGAAGCAAGAAAAATAAAATGATATAAGAACTCACTTCTTGCCCTTGTTTATTAATTTCTTTAACTCCCTTCCTAAAAAATATCATTGCCCCACGTGGCCCACGTAATGATTTGTGTGTAGTAGTTGTAACTACATCTGCATACTCAAATGGTGACGGGATGACACCAGCCGCAACCAACCCACTAATATGTGCCATATCAGCCAACAGAACGGCCTTTTGTTTGTCACAGACCTGTCAATAAGGCAAAAAGAGTAGCAACATCAAGAAAATCTATTACTAGAAAAGAACAGATGGTATTCAATTATGAACCACAATAAAAAACAATATTCAAGTTTACCTTGCGAATCCGTGCATAATCATATAAACGAGCATAAGCACTTGCACCAGCAACAATCAGTTTAGGCCTGAAAAGTACCGCACTCTTTTCCAGCTGCAACAACAAGATTTAAAACTTCACACATGCTGGATGATCCAAGAAAACCAGGTTGTAGAAGGAAAAGTAACTTTTTCCCCCAAAAATCTCACCCCATGGGCCATGAAGTACTAAATGGAACTGCAAGAGGCGCAAAGGTGGAAACCAAAAATGTTGACAGCAAGGACATACTACATTATAAAGATAATGATGGACTAAACTTTTGAAACTTTGGCATAGTTTTTAACAAAGCTTCATGGTAACACATGAAGGTGCCATTCATACGAGAGTCATGAGACCATCCTAGATTCAAGACTTCATATAGGAATGATACCAGGTACCTGGTCATAGTCAACATAGCCAGTGCTTTCGTCCAGTCTGTAAGGCATTGTCTCAAAAAATAAGGACACGGCACTAATCTTCTTAGTGTCAGTCTGTATATTCCAGAAATTTAAAGGAGCGTCAGTAGCCGGTAAAAGATGTGCAACTAAAGGGAAAGAATGATAAAAATGGAACTTGACAAGCTTGGAAATACCTGATAACCATGTGACAAATGACCACCGTGAGGAAGATCAAGTGCCATTATCCTCTCGTGAGGTTTCAATAAAGCAGTATAAACTTGAAAATTAGCAGGAGAACCAGAAAGGGACTGCACATTCACTGCAAAGATAAGTATAGTAGTCTTGATGTCTAGTATAAAATGTTAACAACTATAGTAGGAAATTGTGTTGATGCATGAAAAGCTCTTCATTTTATTATAAAGTTATATGTTTTGAGACTTGGCTTCATACCACATCCAAAACATAAAGGACAATTATGAAGAACCACTACTCATTAAGATAACAATAGCAATATATTATTGAAAATATAATCATTATCATCAATCATCATCATAGTCATGAAAATAATGCAACCCAGGAGCTCAGGGAGAATATTACTTTCACATTATATAAAGAGCTTTTGCAGATATATACCACTCCAAGGTAGTAGTTTTAATTAGCTATATAAGTGTCTCTTTACAGCTGACTCCTTGTTCTATGCAGATAAGGAGGGTAGCAACGAGATATCATAGTTTAGGTGTTTTTAGTCAAGAGCAGGGTACTTGCAGCATAACAAAATGCTTATGGATCAACTGGAGTATCAATATGTAACAAGCTTCATTGGATATTTAGTGTCAGCGACTCAACATGAAGTTTCCAGATCATCAACATGCTTCATTGGGTGCTTATATTGTCAAGGAATTTTATTCCTCAGTGGTATGGAAATTCTAGATAGTACAATACAAATGGTAAACTGCTTACCACCCCATTTTTCAGGATCCAATTGAAACGTTTCTAAGGCACGCTTCTGACACAGTCTCTCGGCCATGTCAATGTACCTTAACACAGAAAGATTAAGACCATCAATGCTTAGAAGGTAAAGGAGAATGAGATTCCCTCCATCTACATATCAACCATCTAATTTCAAACACATTATGAAGAATTGAAATTTTTTTTAAAGAATCTTAGCAATGTTGCCCTCATATGCAGCTGAAAATCAAGTAGTAAACCTCTGCTCTGAGCTCGAAGTTACTTTCGAGAGGAACTCTGGATTATTGTTGAGGCATGAAATGGTTTTCTATTTGTACATGAAAACCAGTGGTTCATGTGACTAATATAGACCAATTTCCAAAGTGTAATAGTAATTTCTATCTCCCTATTATCACTTATCAGTATATAACCAAGAAATTTCAAATAAATCAGTTCTGAATAGCATTCTGAGTCGCTGACACCGAGCAACAAAATCAGAATGCAATGTGTTATTTCAAACTGGAAAGATCCTCACGCGACAAAATAAACGAACACGGTACAGAGGATAACTGTCTACATACTCATTGCCTCCATAATATCTCGCACCAGGGTACCCCTCGCTGTATTTGTTAGTCATAACCGATCCAACAGCTTGCATTACAGATAACGAAGTGAAGTTCTCCGATGGTATAAGTTCCAATCCCTACACTCATATTTAGCTCAACAATCAAAAATCAACACATCTTCCCAAAACGTTGCCAAATCAAATCTCATAACACGAATCCAATAACAAACATGAAATGTATTCGGATACCTTCCATTGCCTGGCCTTCTCAAGCTCAATGATGTCTGCGACCTCCGGATCCACCTCTTCCAGCGGTGCATTCAATTGATTTATCCACTGGCAATATCGATTTCAAGGTAAACAAATACGTGCTTCTTAGACTAACAATTACAATAATCGGAGCTCATAATTATAAATACAGAAATGAGAAAGAGATAGTTACGGTGACTCGAGAGCTGTAGTGGCGGGTAGCAGCTGGATTCGCGAAGGAAGACTGTCACCAAATACATGAATGGCAATAAAATTTAGAAAGCGCAGTCGACGAGATCGGAGATGATGATAATGAAGATAAAACGAATAAACCTGACCGTGTAACGAGGGGAATAGAGAGAGCGAATGGAGGAAAGGCGCCGGAGAGCCATGGCCGCCGCAAAGTGTATTTTTTCTCACTCAGCTGAGAGTGTGTGTGTGTGAATGGGATCTGTGCTAATGAAGGAGGAGAGATCGGAAGTTGGTGTTGTGGGTTGGTGACGACGGGGAACGCATTATTCTTTTGCTTTTTATTTAAGAAATTATAAATTGCCAAGAAAACGACGGTTGTGGGTTTGAAGGTGGCCCCAAAATCCAGCGTCTCAATGTTACATCAAAGTTGGTGCGTGTTGTGTGTCCAAGGCCAAAAGTCGATGTTTCTCTAATCTTTAAATTAAGAGCATCCCCACTGGGGACGGACTTCTCATAGACTTCCTACGAATTTCCTAAAAACACCTCTTGTCATGCAATAAGGACCTTCCATAGTCTTCCTTCCCAGCACTGTTACGTCATAAGGACTTCCCACTGCAAAGTGGCGGACATCTCATAGCCTTCTCGCGCGGACTTCCCGCAATAAAAAAAATTCACAAATTCACCAAATTATAAACAATTTTACGGAATTAATAAACAATGTACGGTATTAAAATTTCTGCACGAATACGGAGAAAATGCAACGATTTTAATTTAAAAAAAAAACATACATATGCGTTGAATCTATATAGTTTGCCGCTAGCAAAACGGGGGTCCCGACGGTATGATATATTTTTGTTTTAGGCCTTCATTTTCAACTATAATGCATGCGTTAGAGTTTTTAAAAAAATCGTATATATAGAGTTTGCAACGAGCCTTATATTTAGAGTTTGCAACGAGCCGTATATATAGAGTTTATATAAAAAATAATAATAAAATAAAAAATCGCGTCGGACATCCGCCGGTGACGTCCGTCGGTCTGCCACAATGGCGGACGTCCCATAGTCATCGCGGCAGACGTCCCGGCAGCACCGCGAAACTCCCGTGTCCGCACCGGACATCCGTGTCCGCCTCCATCCCACGTAATGGCGGACATCTGCGACGGACGTCGGGCACGCTGGTCCGACACCCTGCGGACGTCCGCCGCTGCTGATGCTCTAATATGAGTAAAGGACAAAACTAGTCCTGAACATATGTTCGTCCATTTTATGATTTTTGTCATATATTCTTTTGAATTTTTGCATACTGAATATTTCAACTCGCATCACAATTGATCTTATATTAACAATTGGTTCGAGTTAAAACCGTTTAAAAATCGGGTTAAAATCGTTTAAAAAATGACGAAATTGTTAGTGTAGGACCAATTGTGATCCGAGTTGAAATGTTCAGATGCAAAAATTCAAAAGATAAAATATATAGTTAAAATCATAAAATGGACATATATTCAGTACCAATTTTGGTCTTTACATCAATATTTGTCCATAAAAAAACCTGGTGCATATCTCAATTTTTATATTTTATAGTATGTCAAATTTGGATTTTAATTTAAGTTACTACTATCTCTATTTTATCATAAAAAAAAAAGACGTTTCTTTGAGCATCAAGATTAAGTATATACTCCATCTGTGACTTTGTCCAGTGTCCACTATAGTCTATACGTGAGGAAAATGATGAAATATTTATTAAGTTAAGTGGAAAGAATAAAATACGGAAAAAAAAATAGAAGAAAGGAGAAATAAATGAAGGATAAATGTGACACCCTACGGCCTACACATATGTGGGATATTTTTAACCTGAAAATGACAGTACAATCATAGAAATATTCAACAAGGCATACGATCTTTTACCGAAAGCAAATGGGCAACTAAGACTATGAAATATGATCCTATGTTCGTCACTGCAAGTTTGTTTCCATGCTCCGGTTATCTGTCAGTCTCCTCCACACAGTGTTCCCACAATGCACCAATGTCACGATTGCCATGACATAGAGTAGAGGAATGCCGACGACACAGCCCCCAGACACAAGATTTGCTAGTGTCTGCAAGGAGACCAGGGTTAACTCAAGACTAGGAGAAATATAATTTATACTACAGAGCATTACAGCAAATGATCTCAGATTTTTTAACTGAGAATTTCTACTTTTTCTTTCCCCCTAATGTTTTGAAGAAATTCAATACAGACATCTCATGCGTATGTATATCAATCTCAAACAAAACTATACAAATTTTGGCCTTAAGGAACACAAACCATTGAAAAGATCAACATAAATATTCGAGATGTCATAATGTTGCAACTTTTTGTTCCATGTGTCTCCCAAGGACAACAAGAACAATGTACAGACATAGAAACTAATAAACTAAATATAGTCATGGGGAAGATAGACCAATATAAAAGGGACATCTTTCCACAAGAAATTAGGATGTGTTCGAGTTTAGCATAAGTACCCTATAAAAACTAAGTTTAAACTAGCGACAATTATTTTCACAATGATCTGGGATGTTCATATGGTTTCCTATTTGTTAGATGGCAAACATCTATATCAATCAATGTGAATTGCATAAAAGCAGCAATAAAGCTTCTTCGCCAAATATGAGTAACAAAAAAACTCTATAGTTCTGGTAAAGCAGTATCAACACAGAACCGGTGGTTGTTTGTTCAGTACCTCGTGGAAAGTATATAAATAAAACTAATGGTTTACCAAATCTATGTTTACTCAATCTCCACATTCGTGAGGCAAGGCAGACTGGCAGGTAAACAATCTGTAAACCCAGTAATACTTTATATACATATTGCTAATGATAGAGAAAAATGGCACTTACAAACAATCCAGCTGCTAGATGAACAACAGGAGCAAAATATTGGTCCTTTTTGTTTCCTTCCGAGTAACCATTGAATGCAATAACCATAGAGAATGTGTGAATTGTAACAAATGCAAGGGCCATAATAGCTGCGGAAAAGAGCCGTAAGCAGTGCTGTTAGAACCATGATATAAAAAAACATGGATAATACCACAGCAAACAAAAAAAAACATGTATAAATTGTGGATGCCAACTTTTCATCCAATACAATATCATCCATCATTACAGGGTTAATTCAAACAGTTAAATGCTTAAATTGCAGCAACAGTAACAATCTAAGTTAGAAATGCAACTAGATGTATTTACATGAAATATCATCTAATATCTTCATGGCATTACTTGTTTTATCACTTTATGTGGACTGTATCACATTCAGCAGCAGCCTTTAACTAAACTTATAAAAGATATAGCAGCATCTTTACTTAATCAAACTGATCAAACGCAACATTTCAGTCCACACCAAACACACTAAATCTTGATGTAACTGAGGAAGAGCATCAATTCTTTGCAAGAGAAAACGCATGCAAACAAAGAGTCTGATGAAGTAAACTTCATATGATTGTAGAAAGTAAGTAAATTCGAGTGCTTATAAGTATGACAGCTGGGAGTTAGCTAGACAATCAAAGACAACTTGGGAGTGTGCATTTAATAAAAAAAAACACTAGCTAGTGAATCTTGTATATATCATCAAACATGATACAAACATTTCATAATAAGTCATATGCTCAAAGTCCATGCAATCAGCTATATTACTCTTAGCCTTCATGCTTAAAATCGCATGATGTCAAATAAACCAAACACTTACCAGAGACAAGAAAAAATGGTATTTTTGAGCATTTTTCAACATAATATGTTGCTGGTCCAAATGCAGGAGTTAAAAGGCTTATGCAGAAGAAAACAGCATGAGCCACACCATGACCCATTCCACCAGCTGCAAGTAAAAAACTAATAGCATTCAAAACAGGACAACAGCAGAAGGTATGGGAAAATTACTATAACCGAATAACCAGTTCAAGTTCAGGGGTTGGATTAGGGGAAGGAAGGTTTAGATAAACTGCATATTTCACATACAGAGTAATATATATGGAAAAGTTTTCTAAAGCATCCATCAACTCTTCTTTTTATCATTTCAGTAAGACCTCAGAAGTCTGAGTTAAGTAATTATTTACCCTGCTAAAAGTCTTATATATCTGAAAACTATTTCATCTTTAAACTGTAACCAAATTTATTAGCTTCCAGGATGAATCCTTTCAAGGTTCTGATGTCACTTGCAATCAATATTTATAGGAACTCTAAATAGATATTAAGAGTGTTCATTTAATAGTTAATATGGAAACTTGAATAGAGATGAAATGATTTAAATGATTCAGCTTGATATGAGTGGATTTCATCGACATACAGACACCAGGCTGACACTCTTTTCATAAAAATTTGACAAGTAGTGACAACACTTTGTATGTATCTTGACCATCAGAAGGCGGTCTACAGAACTGAAGGCTGGTCCAAAAAGTGCACAGATTGCATTCACATTTTCCCATAAAGGGATTCACGAATACTATAAAAAATTAGAGCTCATCAAAAGGGTTTCCACAAACATGACTAGGTAAGGAAATGGAGGACATCAGCACCCTTGCACACAGAAATACAAATACAATCCAACAAGTGTACCAAGTGCAATTTGCATCTTATCAGTGATGTATAGGCGAGGCTTGGAGACTCTATCTGCATAGGCATCCAACATTTCTTCCATCCTCCTAATACAGATTAGTAAAACAAATGCTCAATAAGAGTAATTCGCGTTAAATATATAATATACAAATGATAACAAGTTAAGCAGCGGAAAAAAAGCAAATAAAATTACAAACAAGCTGCAGAAAGCAAAATAGAAGTAATGCATGCCATGACAGACCGGGCCATATTTGGTGCATATTTAAATATCTATACACAGGAATGCTTATGAAATATGAATCGAGGAAATACCTCTTCTACTTGATTGTCTTATTCATTGAAACAATGTGCAATCAAATACTGGCAATAATGGGCTACAAGTCTCCAACTATAACATAACGTCAGAATATTATACACACATCCAATCAGGATTAGATATACTATTTAGAATCAAGATTAATATTATTTGAAATCTTTGTCAGATGATACAAAAGCTGATTCCTTAGATCCCCAATCAAAGCAGAAAATGCAATATCATGAAAGGAACAAAGCACGAGTAGTCTTCTCAATTTAACGAAGGCACACTCTGAGATGGAATTTACTGTTAAAAATATGAAAATGTAAAACCCGAACTCAAATTCAGGGACATAAACTAAACCACTCCAATCTCATTATAATCTAGTCCATGTGTGACAAAAAAAAAGTTACCATATAAGGAAACGACTCAACTATGAAGAAACTTCCCGAAATGGTAAAATGACTCAACTATGAAGAAACGGAGGGAGTACTAGGTAATACTAGCATATATTTTTGAATCCACATAGCTATGCTTGCTTAATAAGATAAACGAACATAGATTTAACCATATGAAACCTTGATTTAACAAAAACAATAAAACTCAAACCCCTTGATAAATGGACAATTCCGTTTCCAAACTACGTACTCTCTAGTAGAGAAGGCCGTGAACCAACTCTTGATTTATGAATTTCTATTATCAGCTTATCATCCATGATATGATCTCATCCAACCACTAAAACTAAGAAACTAGAGCCCCTAAAAAAACACAGAATCCAACAATAACAAATTTAATTAAAAGCATTTCACGGTAAGTAATAACAAAACTAACTTGTTGACTCTCCACAAGAAAAGGCGGAGAGCTTCTTGGAGGGCAACGGAAGTCAAAATTAGAAGCGAATAAGGCCACCACGTCGCCGTTTTGAACGGTAGAAACGCTCTCCAGACTGCCGATAATGCAATGAGACTCATCAGCCATACCAAAGTACTACAATCAAAAAGCAGAATTCACAGCTCAAAATGTCATCCTGCGGAAAGTAGGAATAGCCCTAACGCGTATGAATTTCCATAAATTCCCAAATTGAGAAGAAAGAGGGGGAAACCTGGAAAGAAGAGTTAGAGTGAGGAAGGGCTTGCGGGAAATAACGGCGACGAAGAGTGAGAGAGAGGGGCCCAGTGCTAGCAACGCGTAGCCGATCCCCGCCGCCACCGTCATCTTCCTCCGCCGTAATTGAGCTTCCCTGTTGAGCTGAATCAACGCTTCTTTGGCTTGACTTTGCGTGATCTAATCAAATGTGCGCAGTTAGTTTAAGGTGTGCTGTTTAATTAATTGAATTTTGTAAACAAAAATGGAAGAAAAACTTTTTATGGAGTATACTCGTACTGTGATTAATAATCTAGCAAATAATATCAATTGAGTTCATCGCATACTATCAAAAAAAAATCGAAATTGCACAAATATATTCAAAGAAAAAAATATTGAAAATTAATTTTCTATAATTACTATATAAATACTATACTACTGGTATAATATTGGTCAAAGTCAAATATATAATCTTCATAAATTAGAAATACAATAATTAAAAAATAAAAAATCATTTTTTCTTCTTTTTTTTTTTGGTTATACATCCAAACCAAATTAAAATTTTCCCAAAAAAAAAAATCGAACCATACAAAAAAAAAAACCTAATTTTAAATTTTGATTTAGTTGGATCGGATATTCGATTTCCAATTATTTTGTACAGGGAGGTGCAAATGCAATGCAACGCCGTTGGGATGTGGGGGTAGTATTTGGGGCGGTGCAATTTTTTTTTATGTCAAAATTAATACTATATGCCGTCAAATTTTCACATTCATTTTATCTCGTCTCTCATTCATACTCAAATACAACTATCAAATAAAAAAAGTACCCTATCTCTTTATACAAATGTATCCGAACGACGACAATATCGATGTATTATTATTGGTATGATAATGGCGACTGACCCAATAAGTGCAAAGATGGATAGAAGAGAGTTGTTTTACAATATGTTGATGCACATATTCCATAACCAAGCTTGTACGTTCATCGATGCATGTATTAGTATAAATTTATAATTCATAACATAATTAAGGATGAATGAGACATCGTGAGTTGGATGGGTCAGTAGAATGAGCACGTCAGTTCTACCTTAGGCGTCACAAGCATTTTCCCAAATCAAGGTGCGCCTCGAGAATTTCAAGATGCCTCAAATTGAGGTACTTTTATGTATCAAGAACAAACATATGTCCGCTTCCAAATTGATCTCATCAGAGAAATTTGAGCATACAACCAACACATTCTAGCATTGAATTCAATCTTTATTTAATCTAATTTAAAGGATTTTAATTAAAGTAATCATGTTATAGATAAACTTATAATATTAGTTGTTTTAATTTTATAAATTGGTTAATAATTAAAAAGTAAAAATTATAAAATTGGTGGACTAAAATAATAGGATAGATATGAGTTGAGCCTTGAGGACTTAGGAGTGTGTGGCATGAATAAAATTTTAGGAAAATGATAATCCGATAGATAAGATATAATACTACGTATGGACTTGGACATTTTTTTAACATACACTAAAATATATTCTATCACGGAGAAAGGAATTACAAACAGAAGTCATATTCATCGCAATTCACAAAACAAAATGCGACGAGGCATGAGATAATCTACAAATCCTACAAACATGGAGTACAAAAATTTCAGAGCTCCATTTTCAACCACAATTTAATTTACCAACCATCATTTAAAAGTAACAAGAAAATCTACTTCATGGAGTATTACTTTGAAACCAAAAACAAGCATAGTTTAAAAACTACTACTAATTAAAGTCCCAAATTCCCAATTCTAGCTTGAGCTGCTCGATTATGCGTTCGCATAGATCGGCAAACCAATGGAGAGCCCTGGCGATCTCAGACGACAAATATGCATCCACACACGCATACTGGACCTGCTCCGCACTCAGCCGCGGCGCATCCCAACGGCCCACCCTCACCCACTGCGGCTTCTCCACCTCCTTCCGCAACACAACACTCGCCAACTTCTTCAACCCCGCATTCTTAAGCTTACTGCTGTAAACCTCCACCGCCATCCCCCTCAGGTCCACGTACCGAGCGCCGCCGCCGATCCCGTAGTCGGTCTGCAGCTTCTCCATGTCCTCCTTGATTCCTACGCCGTAAAAGCAGCACCAGCCGCTGAACTCGCCCGAGAGGAATCTCCCCAGCGATTCCGGGATCCAGTCGGAGTGGAGGATCTGGAACACGAGGCAGCGTGGCGACGGGGTTGCACCAGGAGGCGAAGCTGGGGCGCCACTCGACGTCGAGGCCGACGGTGAGTTGGGGTTCGTGGCTGTGGAGGTTTTTGACGTCTCCGATCCAGTCGGTGACGACGGCGTAGTTGGCGGTTACAGTGGTGTAGATGTCCTGATCGAAGAATCGGACGTTGTAGGCTTCGTATGTGTTTTCGCGCATGGCGTACGGCGCGATGGTGATCGCCATTGTTGGAGTATGGAGCTCTCTTTTTTCAATTTGTTTTGGGGATTTACAGCAATCAGGAAATTCGGAAGAGAGGAGTTCTCTTATAATTAGGGCTCCTACAAATTTCACGGATAGTCTTTCTTATACAGAAAGTTTTGATAATTCTTTTTTTCTTTAATCGAATTTCAATGGTTGGTAATTAATTTCATTACATATTTTATTTTATTAAGCAGAATTTTATCACCATCATTTAAACAAGATGAGTTCTTTATGGCATTCACGATTGGGGGGCCCTATGCGACGCCCTAAGCCTCGCCCTATGCACTGCCACGTCAGCATTTTATCCTCCTCCCATTCCATCTGCAGTGGGGCGGACTATAGCCCGCCCTAAGCGACGCCCTAAGCATTTTACTTCTATTTTGTATTTATATTTTTAGGTTTGCAAATGTAAATAAAAATAAACATATAAAAACAACACAATTAAAGGGAAATTCTAAATTTACTTAATTAAAAAAAAGTTACAAATTAAGAAATAAAAAAAAAGCACTAAATACAAAAAAAGGAGGCTAGTCTAGAGTAGTCCCAACTTGCGGCTGAGGCCATCGATCATCCGCTGGATGCCTTCGATTTGAGCCGGGTTGGTCGCCTGCATGAGGGCGGTGTGCGCGTCCAACAACGTCCGTGTAGTCGGAGGAGGCCGCCAAATCCGAGTAGGCATGGGCCGCAGTCGAAGTCGCGGACGGCGTCGAACTCGGGGTCGGCGACGGGGCCTGGTCAGGCGGCGCGGCGGAGGAGGATGTGGCCTTGCCCTTGCCCTTGGCAGCCTTGACGCCAGGGGGACGCCGGGAGGACATCGGTGTGCCGGAACTCTCATCCTCGAACACCGGATTGTTGAGGTCCATTGGAGACGCGCCGCTATCGCTACTTGTATAATCAGCGAAGGTGCGCTTCGACGCCCTCCTCCTCGCCGCCGTCGATGGGGGAATCACACCACCAACGAACTTCTGTTTGTCCCTCAAGAGTGCCCAACACTGGTAGTGCTTGAAATCGTCGTACAATGAAATGTACAACTGCATCGTTTTGTCCCGCACATCCGTAAGACTCTCGCCACTGCCATGCTCCCTCTCGCACTTCTCGTACTCCCCCGCGAACAAATTTACGTGCTTCTTTATTTGATCCCAGTGCTTGCGGAGCTGCTTCCTGTGGCGCTTGTAGGCGTACGCCGGCTTGGCCTCGTTGTATTTCTCGGCGATGCGCTCCCAATACGCAGTCACCTTCTGGTTGTTGGCATACACCGGATCCTCCGAAACATCAATCCAACATCTCGTCAAGACGATGGATTCGGTGTCGGAGTAGTTCGTCCTTCCCGGGGCGAACTCTTCACACACCTCCGTTGAAGGCAACTTCTGGGCTCGTGCCTTGGTCCGCTTCTTCTTGGTGGCGGACCCAGACGCGGCGGCGGGCCGGGCGCGAGGTGCGGCGGTGGGGAGAAGGCTCCATGTCGGACAGCCCGTACGAGTCGGTGCTGAAGTCGGGATCGTACTCGGTATTGGTGTCGAATGGCTGGTATTCGTCGGGTTCTGTACCCGGCCATCGTGCACTACCGAACATCGGACTATTCGGATAATCTCCGGAATCCATTTTGCTTGAAATCTAGAAAAATGTAGTGTGAATTTGAGAGTGAAGTGAGTGAAAAATGAAGTGAAAATGAGAGCAATATATAGGTTTTGAAAATTTAATAAAATTTTTAAAAAATGGAAACGCGTCGCATCGTCTGCGTCATCCACATTGGCGGACGATGTGACGGACGATTGAGTATCCTCTGCGCATCGTTCGCGGACGATGGTTAACCCATCGTCTGCGATGCTGCAGTGACGCGTCGCATCATCCGCACCATTGTGGATGCCCTTACTGAAAAACTCGGAGTGCAATTTTCTATACATACTCTTATTACCATTTTCGTGGGAAGATTACCTATTTAAAGAAGAGTATTCTAATTCAATATCTCAAGAATCTAAATAATTTACATATTCCAAACAAACTACCTTTGTAATCTTAAGAATCTAATAATTACATATACCAAACAAACTACGGTACCTTTTAATTAGGGGAATGATATATTACGTATTTTATGTCAGCTATTTATATGAGGATCACTTTTATTTAAAGTTTGGTTTATTATTTAATTAATCTATTTGAAATTATGAGACTATGAGTAATTCGAGCTTTGATTTTTATAAATTTTGTGAAATTAAAAATTTCAATATATTTTTTAATGTATTAAAATCAAACTAAATATATAAATTGAAACAATGTTAAATGTGCGTTAAACGAGAGTGATACTCACCTAAGTTATGTAATATATCATTCTTATCTTTAATTAAATATGATAGAAGTCCATAGGAGAGAATTTAATGATTTCTAATTCAAAATATATTTAATTTGTGAATTTTATATTGTACAAATTCCTCATAATTTAAATATCTGGAAATTCAATATTTTTATTTTCCTAGCTCAAGCCTAGAGATAGATTTAACTAATTATTTGTGTTTATATAGAATAAATACCAATGAAATGCTGCGCTGTATACTTGTATTTGCACTCCATATAGTAGTGCAGAATAAATAAAAGTGAGAATGTATGAAAAATTGAAAATATACCAATAATATCATGGTTATATGAAAATTTACCAATAAAGATTGTGAAAATGAATAGAGATTTATTTTAAGTTAACAACATTAATACTTATATACTACTAGTAATAATCAAAAAAGAAAAAGTTACTGCACACAGTCAAAAGTGTTGGACATGGGCCAATGGCGTGTCGATCAAATATATAGTACGATCCTGACATCTGCCATTTTCTACCCAAGTTCATCCCTAGCCCGACACAGACCCGGGTTGACCCGATTCCGTCGCTTACGGTTGAGAGATTCTGTTCGTTCGTTGAGTCGATCACAACTGAAGTGAAGATGCGTTGGTCCCCTTTTCTAGGAATTCCGATTTTATTGGCCTTGCTCTCTTTCTTCCTCTTCAATTTCCCCCCTCTCAAATCCCCCACCAATCATCCTCCGCCTGTACGCTTTTCAATTTCACATCTCTGATCCTAATGCCATCTATACACTGTTTCTGATCCACCTCTCTTCAATTTTTTGTGCAGAGGCTATTCACCGCGGAGGAGCTAGCTCTTTACAATGGAACTGCTCAGCACCTGCCGATTCTTCTTGGTATTCTGGGGTACTGATTTGCTTTCAAATTATTCAAACAAGAAAAATCGAGTCCTTTTTCGTGGTTTCTGTTTATCTAATGTTGTAATTATCCTTTGCTTGGGTGTGATTAATACAGGTCGGTTTTTGATGTGAGTAAAGGCAAAAGCCATTATGGTGCTGGAGGAGGCTACAACCATTTCTCAGGAAGGTTACTTATTTCTTTCCTTTGATTGTTAAATTCAGACTTTCTTTTAGATGTTTTTGTCTAGTTTCTATGACGGATGTGTATATTATACGCGATTCATGTTATATCGATAACTGCTCGAAATGCATAATTTGGAATTTTGATGTGTATAACTCATTAAAGTATCTGATTAGGCTAGATTTGAGTAATGTTGTCGATAGTAGAGGGAATTGCTTGATATATAAGAGTTTCCTTGGACTGTTTTGTGATTACCTGTTGGAAAGGGATTATGGTTGCATTCGGAGCTATCATTTGCTGATGCTTTTGGAATATAGAATCGCCGTCTAGATCTGAGTTTGATTTTATTAGGGGGTTTCTGTTATCTTATCCAAATAATGGCTTATATTTTATTAAAACTTGTTTGGAAAGTGTGGACAAATTCATTTTATTTCAAATGGCTGTATCCATGGATGGAGTTGTGGACGTATGGTTTTAACTCTTAGGACTATTTTGTTTGCACCTGTTGGAAAGAGTAATGGCTGCACTCTGAGCTATCATTTACTGATGCTTGTGGTATGAGTTTGATTTTAGTAGTGGTTCTGTTAGCTTACAAAATATTGGTTTTAAAATAATCAAACTCGTATGGAAACGCCGGGCAAATTCATTTTTTCAAATGGCTGTTTCCGGGGATGAAGTTGTTGATGTATGACTTTTATCCAAACTGGACATGCTTACCTTTTCTCCCCTGAATGGTCTGTCCAACTCCAAAGTAAGAATGGTTTGGAGAATCGTGGTCAGTGTTTTTTGTTGGTTGTGGTGAAGAATTCTGAAGGAGCTACTTTATAACATAGAGTTAACATACATTTTTTCTTGCATAGCTCTATTAAAAATGGATATCTAAATAGCTTGATTTGTTGAAGAATAAACAACTGTATGCTTCAAGATCTAAATGGATGTTGTAGACTTGTAGTGCAATCCTGTTTGGTAAGAGATGGCATTTTGTAATGTTGCCAAAAAATATCTCTCAATCTTATTTTTGCAGATTTATTCATTACTTTGAAGGGAGACGGAATCTGATTTTCAAATAATTGATGGGTGAAATAATTTCCTATTCATGTATGAACCATGTTATGAGAAGATCCTATGATTCAAATGAATATAAAATAGGAAAAAGTTTTTTTGATTTATTGTTCTAAACCCAGTTACCAAGTAAACGAAATTGATTCTCTTTTTGTAACAATTTCACCTTTCCCTTTTTATATTATCATGTCAACTTTGTATATTTTGTGCAATAAATATAATCTTAGATCAACGAGATTCATGAAGATGAAATTACCAACTCCCTTTTTTGTATGCTCATCTTTGATTAATGATTTTCTTAGGGATGCCTCACGAGCATTTGTCTCAGGAAATTTCACTGGTAAGTAACTTCCGTCGTTTCCCAACTCTCTATGTTTGGGGTACAAGTGACCATAAAACAGTTGCATTGAGTAGTGCTTTACTGCATCAAGGACATTCACAGGAACATTCAACAACTAATTAGTAGGCCTCTAACTGGTAACATGATGTTATAAAAAAATACAAAATAAATGCTGCTAATAATGATAAATAGTAGTGACAATAATACCTAAAAGTGTATAATAATAAAGCCTGGTGAGGATATATATAACAATAATTACAATAAATAACGGCATTAGCTAATATTCAAAGTGATAGCATTTTAGAAAATCAAATTATCACTTGAAAATTTAGTACCTCAAGTTGTGATCAGTTTGTTAACTGTAAAATTTTCTTTGATATATTCACGCAGGAGATGGACTTACCGATAACTTGCATGGTTTGTCTAGCACTGAGGTAATTCATTTAATTTCACTTTTGTGTTGTTATTTGATTATTTTCTGTTGACAGTATTTCATGTTGGCATCAAAGAATCTGCTTATATTCAAATGCTTACTACCAGTCAGTCTCATAATTTAAAAGGCAATATAGGACTGCAGCTAACTAGGTGATTCAAAGTTCATGCTTACATTAGGAATAAATTAGTCATTGTTTCTATCCTTTCTTTTCAATTACCAGAAGAAAAGATGCATCCTCAAATGCACCGTATCTAGAACATGTCTTCTCTTACGGATTTATTGCTTCTCATTTTATAATTGGAAACCTTTCATGTTTGATTAATTTCCAATTTTCCATAGGTGAAAAGCATCGTTGAATGGCGAGATTTCTACTCCAGGACATACATGTATGTTAGTATTGCATTTATTATTATTTTTTTAAAAAACTATTGGTGATACTATTATTATGTACGTGTTGAAAAATTGGCACCGGCACTAACCCTGGAAGTATATTGTTTTGATATATAGTTCTTTGGTGAATTAGTCGTTTAATCCTTTTAAAGGCTGATTCTTCACCCAAGCATATTTTATAATCCATATTTTCTACAATGTAAATAAAATTGGTCTCTCAAAGTCTTATATATTACAGATTTGTGGGTAAATTAGTCGGTCGTTATTACGATGCTGAAGGAAACCCAACAAAATACTTGAAAGGGGTTGAAGCAAAGGCAGCCAGAGGCGCTCAGCTGCTCGAGAAGCAGAAGAAAGAAGAAGCTAGTGTAGTCAGCTGTAATTCAAGGTGGAGTCAGGAAGAGGGATCCGAGGTATAAGTTCTGTCTCACAAATTCTATTAATTTTTAGTTGTGTTTGCTGTGACTATTTGTGTCGGAGTGTATCTCAACTAGAACAATTTCATTCAGGTATGGTGTGACGAAGGTTATCCTAGGCTAGTTCAGAGGCCCGTTGAAATAGCTTTGACGGGGAAAATGAGCAAGCGATGTGCTTGCTTCAAAGAAGACGAACTGGACCACGTCGGGTTAGAAGTCTATGACGGATGTGATTACTTATCCAAGACATGCCGATTATAGCACAGGTACAGCATCTATACTACTCTACGTCATGTTGTCAGAGTTTTGCAGTTTTGTCGCCATAATATCCGTCTCTCTACATCAGGTTTATCCTCCCGATAGCCCTGCTTCGGGCAGCCAGATTTGGAACAAGTATGTTTATTTCCCTTATGCAAAATTTTCCAAATCATTGAAGATATATATACAGTGGAGTTGTATATTGGCTGATAAAATTTTATGCACAAATCATATTTTCTCTGCATGTTCTCTTTTCCGGTATGTGTGAATCCGTTTTTGGTTACTAACTAACTAACTAACTACTCTATCCGTCCCACTACAGTAGTTGAGGCATTTTTCTGGGGCACGCATATTAAGGAATGAGTGTTTAGTTGTTCAATAAAATAGAAGAGATAATAAAGTAAAAAAGATTAAATGCTTTGTTTTTTGCCATAAAGAGAAATTACTCAATTACAATAGGACGATCGAAAAGGAATATGACTTAACCTATGGTGGGACGGAGGAAATATATAAAAATATATAGAAGGCATGAAAGGAATGAATTTGCTCTATAGTTACACATGAATTATAATTTTTTTCCTTCCGATTAAGGCCATACTTTTTCTCCTTATCCATTTGTTACTCTATTTTTAGCCAACTAATGACATTATGTGGACGTAGTAAAAGGCAAGATCTGAAAAATTGGAACATACCCCTAGTTTCATTTCACACACAAAACCATCGAAACCCGATCAACTATGGCCCGTGAGGCGCAGAGAGAAGCCACGCCTCTGTGTGGGGCGGGGCGGCGTCCGTGGACAGCTGAGGACGAGAGCGAGGAGGCGCCAGTGTGGACGTTTAGGGTGATGGTTCTAGGGTGCACATCCTTCTTGTTTCTCTTGGTAGTGAACAAGTATTTGGCGACGGAGACGAGTGAATGCATCATGGGGATGGGATTGACTGTTGTTGTTGTGTATCCCTTAGGTTTTCTCATGGGAAAGCTTATCCCAAGAAGAGTGGTTTATTATCCCATGTTTAGATTGGAGTTCTGCACAAATGAAGGACCCTTTAGCTTTAAGGAGTATGCATTGATATCCATATTTGCTAACTTGGGTGCCACCATTGGTGGATTAACTTCTTCTTCTATCTATGTGTCCTACATTTAGGTTTTTTGTGTTTTTAGATATCTTTCTTGGATTATTTTGTGTTTTCCTCTCTTTAATAGAATTTGATTTTATGAATTTTTGGTGTTTATTAGTATGGGCACTATTGTAGCGAATTTATCGTAACTTTGGAACTTTTGGTTGACTGTTGATTAATTCCACGACTTCAAAAAGTAGCGAATTAAGCCATAGCTTTTGTACATTTCTCATTTGTCTTGTGCGATTAAAATTTTGATGAAATTTGTATAATAGCTGATAATTGTTTGGAAAAATCTTAGAAATAATTAGTTCATCAACTTCCGAGAAAGTGGTTAAGGCTCTTTGTAGGACACCTGTGCCTTGTGAGATAATTAGTGGTGAATGAAATTCTCGGAGATATTACCAGATTGTATATGTAGTTTAATGACTTACGGCCTACTCTCAGACATCAACTAAAGCGATTTTGTATTATATTATTAAATTTTATAGTTTTATTTCTTGTTCTCCGTTGATTATTATCGTTTCTCGATCTCTCACTTCCATCATATTCTTTAGTCCACCAAAATTTGTCCCATTTTTCCATTTCCGTTCGTCTCCCAAAATTTGTCTTATTTCATTTTTACCATTTTTGGTATTGGACCTCATATTCCACTACCTCATTCCTATTAACATTTTATTATAAAACTAATATATAAAAGTATTATCCACAATCCACTAACTTTTTCAACTCACTTTCCATTACATTTCTTAAAACCCGTGCCGGATCAAAGTGGGACAAATTTTGATGGACGGAGGTAGTATAAGTCTGATTCAATAAATAAAGAGTAAAAAACAATTTTAATCCTAAATATATGACCGAAATACAAATTAGGTCTAAAACATAAAAGACAAATGAAATCCGTATCGATCAAGTCCATTTTTTATGGTCCCAATTTTTGACGGTCATTATAATTTACTCAATCATAAAGAATTGGTACGTTACTTAAACAATTGGGCCGGCCCATAACCTACCATTGGAAAAGATGGGCTGCAAGAACCTTAATCACTTTAGTCACCGAGTTGTGTCTTTTGGAATACGGAGTATAATCTATTTTTAATTGAAATTGTGTTAAAGGAGTAACTTGCTTTTACTAAAATGATCTTATTACTCCTCCTTGTTTCTCTTGCTAGTGAAAAAGTATTTGGCGACGGAGATGGTAGATGAGTGATAGGTTTGGCATTGTTCTACATTAAAGTGGTCGATTTCTAGATGTATGTAGTGGAGATATAATGACAAAAGATATACAAGTTTCATCATAACGTTAATTGTTGAGACAATTGCAAAAGTACAAATGTTATGGTTTAATTTGCTACTTTTGAAAGATACAGAACCAACTTATAGTCTAAAGTTATGATTTAAATAACATTTTTTCTTTCTTAATAGTGGAAATAGAGAGGAAGATAAATGGTGCACTAGGTACCTTAAGTTATGACTATGATTTTGAGCACCACCATTATTTAGTCCATGTTAGTATTACTTGTTTGTTTCATGTATAGATTTTATTAATTGTACTTAAAAATTAAAGTTCAATTTGTTCATTTTATTAGTAACTTTTAATAAACAAATAAAATAACATATTTTTTTATTTAAGTTATAAAATCAATTATATGAATAACAATTTGAAGATATTAGAATCATACTAAACAAATAAACAAAATAAATAACATAACACTAATCATTGATTAAACGAGAACAATAATGACTAATGATGTCCATATACAGTATATACTAACATACCATAATATTTCACCACAAACATATCATAACATTTATAAGTCAAGCATTAATTAAATATGAACATTAATTCTTTATATAATTTATGAAGATATCATTTTATGCTGGGTAGTTGCATAATAAAATAGTACTCCATCCATCGTATGAACCCAGGTCATCTTTTCCTTCCTCAAACTAAGGGGTAACAAATTCATAATAAAAATACTAATTTCTAAGTATAATCTGTTTTTGTTGGACATTATTTATCATCATATATTCAAGATTACATAATTGAATATAAATAAAACAAGATCTTCGAATATCATGTATTTCACGTATTAACTATAAACTTAATAGGATCGAAAACTTACCTTCACGATCCATAGCGGAAGCGATTGGAGAAGACTGAGAGAATTTCCTCGGACTCTTTTCGGCGTAGTGGCGCAACTTCAACTCCAAGGATTTGTTTCTCTCTCTTTCCCTCGTTTATGTGTTCTCTATAATGTGTGTGATTTGATGGGATCACCACACTTGTATTTATAAGCAGAGAGAGGACAAACCCTAATTCTAGAACCTTAAAGCCCTTTTCATCAAAGTGGCTATTTAATTAGGACGTTTCTTTTTGACCAAGTAATACCAAAATCATATTAAATAATTGAACATAATAATTTGATTTGATTTTGTTAGCCAATAATATATCAAACCATAATTATATATATGCGTCCTTTTCTTCCCTTAATAATCAGAGGAATAAAATACTATTCCTTTCTCTTAATGATTATAATCAAACGCATACATATACTTATAATTATGTTAATATATTCTTCATTTTCCTTATTAGTAGAGGAACATATATTTAGTCAAACTTAATGACTAATTAGGAAACGTCTTACATAAATCAATATATACAATTGACAGTTACTCCCTCCGTCCCAGATTTGTAGTAACATTTTACCATAAAAGTCCGTCCCACATTTGGAGTAACATTTAGAATTTACCATATTTGCACATAAAATTTTACCCCATTATTCACTAAAATTACACCCAAATGCCATTATTTATATTAAAATAAATCAAAACAAAAAAAAAAAACCAAAAAGTCAAAGAGGGACCCACCTTCAACCAACTCACTTCATTTATTACACACTCCATCATCTCACTTCATTTATTACACACTCAATCATCTCACTCCACCATCTCATTTCATTTATTACACACTCCACCTCTCACTTCATTAATTACACACTCTACAAATTCATTAAAACCCGTGCCATAACTAAATGTTACTACAAATGTGGGACGGAGGGAGTAATTAATTAGGGAAAAATGTGTCTAATACCAAATTAATGTATTATATTAAAAATCCAATTCTATTTATGATTCTATCACATATGAGACATAAAACTTACATTCTCCCACTTGGCGAACATGTGGGACACAAAGTTTTCGATTCTCCCACTTGTCACACTTGACAGAGCCACAATAAAATAGACATAATAAACATAAGGCGCGCATAATATTGGAATTTATAAATACTTTCATCATTGGTAAACATAAGTATTATATTAGAGAGACTACTAATGCGAGTCATGGCGGGCGTATATCATTCAATCGATATAGTTCCTTCCATGTACCACATCACCAATATCCACTCTAATATAATCTATAAGTGACACCGCGTCCGTAATTGTCTTATTTCAAGACCTCCTGCATTAATACTAAAAACGTACATATGCATTTCAAATAATAAGTATATGCAGGAAAAGTAGAAACAACTTTATTGAATTCAAAATATCTATAACTTAAGTGTCTGAACCAACATGGAAACATAAAGATTAGACGTTTCCATACCCAAGACCCATTATGTTAACTTATTCCATAAATGTCTTAGGCGGTAACGCCTTAGTCAATGGATCAACAACCATAAGCTGCGTGCTTATATATTATATAGATATTCTTTGTTCCCAAACTCCATCTTTCACGACAAGAAACTTTAATTCCATGTGTTTAGCTCCTTGAATACTTGTCATACTTACAGAAAGATACGATTGCACTATCATCAAAATATAATTTCAACGGCTTGGATATTGAGGAGACAATACCAAGGCCTGAAATAAAATTTTGCAATCATTAATGCTTCAAAGCAAACCATAAATTTAGCTTTAATGGAAATCCAATAATTTCTAGTTGATCAGATTTCCGTAATGTGAGCATAAAATCTTTTGTTCCCTTTAAGTATCTCATTATTATCTTTGCAGTTCTCCAATGTTCAACACCAGGGTTACTTTGGTAACGGCCTAGCATTCCAACTGCAAAGTTGATGTCTGGTCTAGTACAGACTTAAGCATACATCAAACTTCCCACAATAAATGCATAAGGAATATTTTTCATCTTACGTTCTAATTCAGTTTTTGGACATTGATTCAAACTGAATTTGTCACCTTTATGAATTGGAACAACACTTGGAGAACATGCACTCATGCCGTATCTCTCTAAAAGATTCGATCTATGTAGCTTTTATGAGACAATCCAAGAGTCCACGTGATTGATCACAAGATATTTCTATCCTATGACATAGGATGTCTCACACATATCTTTTATGTTGAAATTTTTAGAGAGATAATTTTAGTGTCATGTAGTAATCCAATGTCACTATTAGCAAGCAATATATCATCAACATACAAAACCAAAAATATGAACTTGCTCCCACTAACCTTGAGGTATATACACCGATCAACAGTGTTTTCTTTAAAACCAAAAGCAGTAATAGTGTCATGGAATTTAAAATACCATTGTCGAGAAGCTTGTTTCAGTCCATAAATTGATGTCTTAAGTTTGCAGACTAAAAATTTCATTCCATTTCTTAATGAAGTCTTCAGGTTGTTTCATGTAGACTTCTTCTTACAAATCGCCATTTAGAAAAGCAGTTTTTCACATCCATTTGATGTAGTTCCAAGTCGAAATGGGCTACAAGTGCCAAAATGATTCTAAGTGAGTCCTTCTTTGATACTTGAGAAAGTCTCTTTATAATTAATGCTATCTTTTCTGAGTATAACCTTTGGCAACAAGTCTGGCTTTAAATCGTTAGATTAAACCATTTATGTCGAATTTGGTCTTGAAGACCCAATTACACCCAATACACTTTTGTTTATCGGGTAATTCGACAAGGTCCCAGACTTTAATCCATAGATTTTAACTCTTCTATCATGCATCAATCCATTTATTAGAATTATTACACTTAATGGCTAGTGAATATGAAATTGGATCATTATGTATTCCTATATTACATTCGGATTCTTGGAGATATTAGCCACAGTCATCAGAAATACCCAACCTTCATTTTTGTAGAAAAGCCTTAATGGCACTTCTGTAGATGTTTTTTTTCCACACCCATGTTCAATGACTTTGGCATCATCATTAAGTGGTTGGTCATTCAAATATTGTTAGGCTGTTCAACAATATTTGGCACACTTAATTCTTGAGGAAATGAGGGAAGAAGGTTATACCCTTATTTCATTAATGACCGCATTATGAGTGTTAAAACTCCCACTGATCTCACCATTCTCAAAGAATCATATATTTCCAGTTTCCACAATTCTCATGCTATCATTAGGACAATAAAACCTATACCCTTTGGATTTTTCTGGTAACCCATAAAATAACCAATAATTGTCTAAAATCCATTTTTTCTTTTCTTGCGAAGAGTATACTCTAGTTTCCGCTGAACAGCCCCAAACATGAAGGTGCTGCAAACTGGGTTTTCTACCTGTCCAAAGTTCATAATAGAGTCTTTGGTACAACCTTACTAGAAACCCGGTTTAATACATAAATAGCGGTTCTAAGAGCATAAATTCACAACGTTATGGGTAAGGTAGAATTATCATACTTCTAACCATTTCCATGAGAGTTCGGTTTCGTCTCTCAGCAACATCATTCTGCTGAGACGTACTTGGCATAGCATAAATGCCATGCTTTTCTAAATATTTGGCAAAAGGTCCATGTAATTGACTTATTTTAGTGGTACGACCATAAAATTCACCACATCTATCAGATCGAATAATTTTCACCTTTCTATTTAATTGCCTTTCAACCTCAGTCATAAAATGTTCAACTGTGCCTGAGATTTTTCTTGCAATAAATAAATCCATAACGCGAAAAAATCGTCAATAAAGGTGATAAAATATTTTTCTCCACCAAAAGTCGAGACATCAAAAGGTCCGCAAATATCTGTATGTATAATTTTAAGGAGCTCATTGCTTCTTGTGGCATTTTTAGTAGTGTTTGGTTTGTTTACATTTAATACAATCCACACAAACGGTAATGCTTGTAAAGTCTAAATTCGAATGAATATTATCCTTTATAAGCCTCTTAATTCTTTCACTAGAAACATGATCCAGTTCTTTTATGCCATAAGAATGATAAATTCGAATGAATATTATCCTTTGGATGCTCCTTCGATTGCAATGTGAGCATGAGATGCACCCATTCCATACTTCTTCATCTTACGCTCCTCCTAGACCAATACGTTACCCAATTCTTTAAGAGTCCACTAATCTTTTATAATGAATCAATTTGGAATGGTCCATATTGAGGAAGTAAGGAAGTTAGGATGAATTGGACAAGGAAATCCTCATCCACCTATAATCCTAATTTTAGCTTAGAAGAGATGTTATTTATGTCCATCACATGCTCGTACATAGTCCGAGAACCATTATATTGCATGCTCATGAGATCCTTCATAAGTTTTCCTGCAATAGACTTTATATGCAGTTGTGAAGCGATCTTCAACATCCTGCAAACATTCTTTTGCAACGTCAATCGTTGAGACTTTTTTCGCAACGAACATTCTAATGAACTGTAAACTTAGTCTCGTTAGATTTTTCCCTAGCATTATGGGTAATCAGCCAACTACTTTGATCATAAAATAATTGGCTTATCATTCAACAGTGTTAGGTCCTAGTCCATTACTTCAAGAGTGAACTTAAGTTTCTCTTTCCATTCAAAGAAGTTAGTTCCATTAAGTTGGGGAACGTTTGAGGTAAACATACTAGTAGCAAAAAATATATGTTTTTACATTATAAGAGCAATTAAGAAATGAATGCTCACATATAAAAGCTTTGAATAATAACACGAACATTAATTTGAAAACCCATATCGTGAGGCAATTATGAAAACTCCTTTGGGTAGTCTTCATACAATAATAAAAATCATGCTTTTAATATCCATATCTTAGTTCAATAATTGAGTAATAATAAATTGGCGTTAACTTTGGGTAATCGACACCAATTTATATTATTAACTCCATTAGTGTTCATTATGTCGTAAAGACTATTTCCTTTGGGAATCTAGACCTTTTATGACAAACAAACTATTTAGATAATGAATAACCACAACAAGCATGATGATTAATTGCATAAATGGATTTTCATATCAATTTGATTATAAACTCTTCTTATTTTACCTCACTTTGGTGATTGCAAAATAAACATAATACAATCAAGTATGTATAGAGATTAATTGCTTAAGCAGATTCACTTAATTTGATTATAGACTTTTATTATTTTATCCCACTTTGGTGATTGCAAAATATACATAATATAATCAAGAATGTATAATGATTATCTGTTTAAGCAAATTTTAATATGACTTTGATTATAGACTCTTCTTATTTTACCTCACTTTGGTGATTGCAAAATAACAATAATATAATCAAGAAGGTACATATCAAAATATGAATTGAATTATGTAGTCATTCATTCCACCGTCTCGGTAGATTCATAATCTTGAAGCATTTAATTGAAATCTCAATTCACCAATACATATAATCAAACTCAATTTACATACAATATATACACAGCCAAAATACCAAATCAATTCCATATACATAAATTGAATCAATTATGGAAACGATATATTTCAAACATGGAAACGATTAATTCTCAGTAGTGAGCATACAAATACGAATTGACAATTCATCAATTAAAAATATCCATAATAAAAAACTATGGAAACAAGATTTCGATTAATAACCAAACCAATTTTCAAAACATCCACAAATATTTAAGCATATAATGAGAAGTAGCAGCAGTCGGCAAATTTCATTTTTTCTTTTTATAACCAATTCCAAACAACTTAAATTTTATGTATACACTTCTGATTACATAAATATTGTTACATATGTAAAAAATAAATTAAAACTTTATCTCAAGTCATTCATAATCACGTAATATCAAATCAAAATTTGAAAATTATGGTTTCAATAATACGAAAATACATGAGTTCTCAACCATGCTATGATACTACATGTTGGACATTATTTATCATCATATATTCAAGATTACATAATTGAATATAAATAAAGCAAGATCTTCGAACATCATGTATTTCACGTATTAACCATAAACATAATAGGATCGAAAACATACCTTGGCGATCCATAGCGGAAGCGATTGGGGAAGGAGGAGACGATTTCCTTGGACTCTTTTCGGCGTAGTGGCGCAACTCCAACTCCAAGGATTTGTTTCTCTCTCTTTCCCTCGTTTATGTGTTCTCTATAATGTGTGTGATTTGATGGGATCACCACACTTGTATTTATAGGCAGAGAGAGGACAAACCCTAATTCTAGAACCTTAAAGCCCTTTCCATCAAAGTGGCTATTTAATTAGGACGTTTCTTTTTGACCAAGTAATACCAAAATCATATTAAATAATTGAACATAATAATTTGATTTGATTTTGTTAGCCAATAATATATCAAACCATAATTATATATATGCGTCCTTTCTTCCCTTAATAATCAGAGGAATAAAATACCATTCCTTTTTCTTAATGATTATAATCAAACACATACATATACTTATAATTATGTTAATATATTCTTCATTTTCCTTATTAGTAGAGGAACATATATTTAGTCAAACTTAATGACTAATTAGGAAACGTCTCACATAAATCAATATATACAATTGACAGTTAATTAATTAGGGAAAAATGTGTCTAATACAAAATTAATGTATTATATTAAAAATCCAATTCTATTTAGGATTCTATCACATGTAAAATCCAATTCTATTTAGGATTCTATCACATGTGAGACATAAAACTTACAGTTTTTTCTCCATTATCAAAGTTCTGAGAATAGCTATCTGGACTGTAATGAATTGACCGTTGATCTTCTAATTTCTTCTTATTCTTGTTCTTGCTCTCGTCATCTTTTTTCGATGATAAACACTTCACAAAGTCCACCACGGGCGATGCACATTTCTTCTTTTCCTTAAAACCCTTATTCTTGGAAGTTGAATTTTTCCCCATTGTCGATAAACTTAAAGTTTTATGATTTTTCCTGATAATTATCTTCCATTTAGGTGTGTTTGGGAACATGGAATTGGAACTATGGAATTTGAATTGGAGCCTCCAATTCCAATTCCATTGTTTGGTATCACAAAAATGAATAGAATTGGAATTGAATTATAATTCTAAAATTTTTAATTTCATGATTTGAATTTCATATCAAAAGAAGAAAATTGGAATTCCAAAGTCATAAAATTAGATAGTTTTACTATCCACTACACACATTTCACATAAACTACACACGTTACACACATTACACACATTTCACACACACACTTCACACGTTTCACACACTACACACATTTCACACACTACACACACAACACACACAACACACACAACACACACTATACAAATTTCACTCATTTCCCGCAATACACACATTTAGACATTCACACACTACACACGTTTCACACACTACACAAAATTCACAAACTACACACATTACACACATTTCACACACTACACACATTTCACATATTTCACACATTTCACACACTACACACATTTCACATATTTCACACATTTCACACACTACACACATTTCACATATTTCACTCATTTCACACACTACACACATTTCACATATCTCACACATTTCACACACTACACACACTACACAAATTTCACACACTACACACATTACACAAATTACACACAATACACACATTTCACACACTACACACATTACACAAATTACACACAGTACACACATTTCACACACTACACACATCTCACATATTTCACACACTACACACATTTCATTGCACACACTACACACATTTCACATATTTCACACACTACACACATTTCACACATTACAAACATTTCACATATTTCACACACTACACATATTACAAAAAATTCGCACACTACACACACTACACACATTTCACCACTACACACACTACACACATTTCACATATTTCACACACTACACACATTTCACACACTACACACATTTCACACACTACACACATTTCATATATTTCACACACTACACATATTTCACACACTACACTCATTACACGCTACACACATTTCATACACTACACACACTACACACGTTTCACATATTTCACACATTACACACATTTCACACACTACAAACATTTCACATATTTCACATATTTCATACGCAACAAACATTACACACACTACACACATTTCACACCCTACACACATAGCACACACTACACACATTTCACATATTTCACACATTTCACACACTAGACACACTTCACACATTTCAAACACTACATATTGAATATGTGTAGTGTACAATCCATTCATCTATTTTCATACTAATCACGAAGAGCATCAATTCATCACAGCAAAATTTCAACAACCAAATTAAATGAAATCAACTAATCAAATTTTCAAATAATTAAGATCCGTAATCAGAGCGATTTTTTCATAAAACGCAAAAAAAAGCTGAAATCACGAAGATACGACACAATTTAACATGCAATACAACTCCGTTATTCACCACCACAACCATCCGCGCTGCCCCCAAAACAAAAATGCGAAATTAAAAAAAGAAAAATGTGTAGTGTATGAAATATGTGAAGTGTGTGAAATATGTGTAGTGTATGAAATGTGTGTAGTGTGTGAAATGTGTGAAGTGTGTGTAGTGTGTGAAATGTGTGAAATGTGTGAAATATGTGAAATGTGTGTAGTGTGTGAAATGTGTGCAGTGTGTGTAGTGTGTGAAATGTGTGAAATATGTGAAATATGTATTGTGTGTGTGTAGTGTGTGAAATGTGTGTGGTGTGTGAAATGTGTGAAATATGTGAAATTTGTGTAGTGTGTGAAATGTGTGTGTGGTGTGTGAAATGTGTGAAATATGTGAAATGTGTGTAGTGTGTGAAGTGTGTGAAATATGTGAAATGTGTGTTGTGTGTGTAGTGTGTGAAATGTGTGTGGTGTGTGAAGTGGGTGAAATGTATGAAATGTGTGTATATTTATCAAACATGTCAATTCAATTTCATATCAATTCTCATTTTACCAAACAAAGAATTTGGAATTGAATCCAATTCAATTCCATAGAATTTCAATTCCAATCCAATTCCAATTCCAATTCTGTGTTTCAAATGCACGTAATTCGTATACAAGTATATTAATCATGCATTTAATTTTCTTGGATAAAATCTTCTTGCATTTGTGATGCACTTTTTATTAGCACTAAAAATACCTGCAAGTATATAGGGTAGACCTAAGGTCAGTACCGGGATATCGAACATGGGGAAGGCAAACACAAAGTGTCTATCCTCTACTAAGACTCAATTACTATCTGGAAAAATAAAGGGTTTTGGAAGACTTTTGAAAACTGAAAACAAATAAAAACATATAACAACTAAATGCAGATAAAACACGGAGATAAGCGATAGAGATAAGGGAATCCCAGGGATGTGCGTTCACAGTTATGGTTATACAAATTCCGGATTACAATACCCTAACACAGTTTTTACTTTGATAGAACGAGTCACCTAGCTTATGCTCATGCGATGCAAACGTTGATTACAAAATTAGGATTGTCAATCCTAACACGTAACTCCATAAAGCTCCTAAGACCCTTGAAAAGTCCTCACTCTCAATTAACGGTGTCGTTTTAAGGGAAGCTAACTGTAGCGTCTACTAAGTGGATCTAACTCGCTAGAACTATGTCACAGTTATGAAGCAAGCTATATTAAATCATACACGATTGTGTCACTCAATCATGAAGCATCAAGATTACTTAGGGAAAAAACAAAGTAAAAACAAAACGGATATTAAATAGAAAAAAGAATTGTATAACCAAAGTCGTTACTAACACATCCCTAGAATCCTATGAGTTTAGTTATACATGGTGAAATAAGCTAAACACATAGATTGAAAGGAAGACAATTTGAACATAAAACTAAAACAAAAAAAACCCGTAGGTTGAATCCTTGTCGTTCTTGATGTTCTTGAAATCCTTCTCCAACTCATTGCACAAGTGAAGTACTCTAGCTCTTGATCTCTTTGAATTATTTTGCAAGTAGAAGCTCTCTCTTTTGATGAAGCTTGAGGTCTTATTTATAGGGGAAAGCCAATCCTTGTTGTAGAAGGAAAAAATCTTCAAAATATGGTAAATCTTGGAGCAAATCTAGGGCTTCTCGGATTCGCCGCCTTTCTCCGGCGGGCCGCCGCACTGACTGGCCGGCGGTCGCCGGACGAGACTTTCTCTTCCAAGCGTATTTTTCCGAGGCATACCGCTGCATTGTTCCGCCCGCCGGGCGCCGCGGTCGCCGTACACATCATGCGGTCGCCGGTCCGTCGACTCAGATTTCCGGACTTTGCGTTTTGGCTCCCTTTTTCGGTTCAATTATGCACATTTCTCACAAAACACGTCAAAATACCAAAATAGACAAAATATATAAATAATGAACATGTAGAGTGACTTTGATATAAAAAACAGACCAAATGATGGCCTTAAAATAGTGCAAAATCCGAGTGTATCAATTTGCATAATAATCCATACTAGATTTTTGAAAGGTGTGGGGCCGGGTATATTATTGTTAATCTAGTAAATTTCAATTAAATTGTAGTAATATTTTATGCATAGAAGTGAATAAATTATAATATATTTAATAGTACTATCCCACTTGAATAAAAAATAATATTCCATTCAATCCAAAAGATAATTAAACTTTATGGAATCCTAGGCACGAAACGCAACACTTATGTATTAAAAAATAGCATAGGATTCAATTATGAAATATTAGTTATGATTATTCTTGAAATAAAATGTTCAACTCAAAGACAAATTTACAGTTTTTAATTTATTTTTGTATAAAAAAAAGCTTCAAAAATTGGAAGTTTGAACCAAGATCAAATAATTAAATTCCACCATGTTTAGATCATAGACAACTATCCATTTTTCAAGAGTGATAACTGATAACTGATAAACATAATTAATATTTTCATAATCACATTCTATAATAATACTATAAAACAAAGAATGAAGCTATTGAGAAAACACAAAGAAAGAAATGAGCATAATTGATGCGTTTTGTGCCTTTAATCCCGCGTTTAACGGACAGCAGAGTGTGATTAAAAGCAAGAGATCCAACTCTTGACCGGCTGAACCAACCACCAGCTCCGCCATGCTCCAGCCGTGGGCGGAGTTCCAAGACCTCTCCGCCCTTAGGCCTCCCGCCTCCCTCTCCGAATCGGTCTGCCGCGTCACCCAAAACCTCCGCTATTTCCGCCGAAACTACGTCGTTTTGACCATAATCATCTTCCTCCTAACCCTCCTCACCCGCCCCCACTCCCTACTCTTCTTCCTCTGCCTCTCCGCCGCCTGGATTTACTTCGTCCTCTCCCGCGACTATCCCCTCCACGATCACAGATTCGCCATCGGATTTCTCGGCGTCGTCACTTTGAGCGCGCTGTTCTGGAATCACTTCTGGACGAAATTGTTCCTTTCCTCGATGATCGGAGCCGCCCTCGCGCTCGTGCACGGCGTTTCGAGGCTGCCGGAAGATTATTCCATCGGTAACCCTAGCGGCGGATACCGTTACGCTACCTTTTGAGAGGTGAATCGTTTCAGTATTTCAATTGGATTATTTGCTATTTTAAATTAATGCAAGTTGCGTTTGTTCAAATTTTGTGCCTAAAATCGTTTTTATGTTGTTTTCAGCGATTCAATTTCATCAATATTCTTCATATTTATAATTAATTTTTTAATTAGTAGGAAAATACAGAATTCCACAACACTATTAAAAAATATACCTACATAACTCTATTTTACTCTGTCAATACTGAAAATAAATTAAAAATAAAAGTTGCACACCTCATGGGAAAAAAGAATTTGTTGATCTCATTATCCCATGAATTTATCGTTTTTAGCTTTGGATTGGACTTAAAATTCTCTAAGTTTTTAGCATTGCTCTTTGGACTCTGTATCGCTTTTGACTTTGCAAAATTCTCTAATTTCTTCTTCTTTCCCTTGTCATCTTCTGGCAATGATATCCACTTTTTGAACCCTGAAAATATACTCTTTTTCCCACAAGTACGACACTCATTTGATGAAAATAAGTCCATGTCGATAAACTAAAATATGTGATTTTTCCTAGAAATTATCTTCCATTAAGTACTTGTGTGTGAGATTGTAAAATCATTAATTAATCATGCGTTTAATTTTCTAGGACAAAATCTTGTGCGTTGGTCTCCACACCAGATTTATGAGAGGCGTGGGATGTATAGTATATTATCGTCTATTTAATGAAATTGCAATTAATTTGGAATATCTTATGCATAGAGTTGAATATAGTATGAAAATTAATACCATTGCTTGGGAACGAAACATATAAATATGCTACATGTTTGCAATATATTGTGTTAAATAAAAAGAAGTAAGATTATTCTCTAGGGTGATTTAATAACATTAAACGGGAACAAAATACTTATATTAATTTAGAATATTTTTTTGCATAGAATTGAATAGAACAGATTACGAAAGGTGTTGCGTATATTAGAACAAATTGTCGAAAAAATCACAAAGTTTAGAAAAAGTCTAATTATATCTTTAACATATATACCGAGATGTATCGGTTTCACGTTATTGAACTATTGTATCGTAAATTGTTCATGCATCAGACTTGTATACACATTGTTTGGCACATATATAGATATTGGTAGTGAGTGATTAATTCGTCAACATGGAGTTTCTGTTATAAGTCTGGACCATATTCTTGTCTATATTATCCATTATGGGATTATTCGGTTTCAAATATTATATTTCATGATTAAGTATATACTTATAATTGGTTCATGCAATTGAATCCCACAACTTATAAAATCCTGGATAAATAATCATGGGATAATTAGTCATAGTCAATCCCATCCAACTAAAATAATCTAACAACTTAATCCTAAATTATATAATGGTAGTACCATTTAATCTAGGAAACCAAACGCCATTTATGTATTATTAGACGATGACAATTATTTTTAACAACAATATACACTCATTTGAAAGAGCACTATAACGCTAGAGTCGCTCACTATCTAACATGGATCAAGATTTGACGGAGTAGGTGCAGCATACCTCGACGTAAACCCTCGAAAATCTGGGTCGTCGGCTTCCCATTCGATCCCATCGTCGAAGTTCTGAGCATAGCTCAACGGACTGTACCTAAAAGCCTCAGATTGCTTGCCACGCTTTTTTGACTTCAAAAACGGGAAACTTATAAAGCTAGAACTGTTGGTGCTGCTATCTTTGAGCTTTCTTTGGTTTCTTGAGCGTGAGAATACGAGTTTGAAACGCCCCCAGCATGAATGCATCTGATCTTCTCTTGAATCTTTGTCACCGTCGGGAGATGAATATCTGTGTTTCATTTGAGGATTTTTTGCACATTTCTGCTAATGTTTTTTAAGTTATGGGAAGAGCTTGTGGTAGAGAAAAATAGGAAGATATATCGATTTGAGTTTTTTTTAGGATAACAAGAATATTATTGTGTCCATAAAATATTCTTTTGTTTTTGGCTCTTTTAGTTTATTAAACGTGGGAATTGCATTATTTGGTTTGGTGGATGTAGTACTTGTAATTATTTGATACCTAACCAGATATTTGATTTTCTTGTGAATTATGGTCAATCAGTGATTTCAAATTTGTATTTGTCATTAACTTGATGGTAATTTGTGTAAATTGTTATCCAACACTTCATGTCATCAAACTATAATCATAGGAAAATTCCTTTTGTAATATCAAGTTCAAAATTTAAATAATACAACCCCATCAAAAGGAAAGTTGTGCATCTACCCAAAAACATGGTTTCACATTTCAATAGTGGATGAATGTTGCGGAGATACTGATGCTCACAACGCAAAGTTTGACATTTTGATTGTCGCAACTATCATCGAATTTGTGAGGTGTGCTAACAGCAAGACCTTAAATTCTACACGTAGTACTTAGCATTTTTAGAAGCACTGATTGTTCGATTTTTAGAACCCCGTCAAGTTCGTCGGTCACTGTATGCAAAACTCGTTTGATCTGTGAAGAAAAGCAGCAATCTGAGTGCATTAGCAGTGCGAAAAAATGAATTTTCTCAACTCCAGAGCCCATGATTTTGTCACGCGCTGAGCTAGCACGTGTAAAACGTCCCGACATTCAATCATACGAGCTGGTGCGGTGTCATCAAAATCTTCGTCGTCAAATTGGACTTCCTCTCTCTCATCTCACTCTCTCTCTTCCTAGTCCCCAAAAGTTTGTACGTACGCATTGTTAAAACCTAAAATCCTCTCACCTAATTTACTTTACATCCATAAATTTCCACATATCATTACTCAATTGGTTTAACCAATTTTCATACCGGGTGATCTGATCGTCCCTGTTATCGGAGCGCAGAGGAGGTCAATTCTTCCGGTAATCATTTTCCTGCGATAATTGATTACAATTCGATTGTGTTGACCTATTACTTCCGATGATCAATTTTTTGATTGTTTATTTGATATTTCGTGTCTGAATTTGTGAATATTGCTACTGGTTTTGCTGTGCGGCAGTGCTTTCCTGTTTTCAAAGAGGGGAATGGCTGGAGTTTCTGATGATGATCAGGTCACTAGCGTATGCGGTCACTGGTTAGTTTCATTTCCGATTTCCTTTTTTTTTCGAAATATTTATCTGTTTCTATTGTATGATTATGATTCCGAGTTTTATATCGTGGTCAATGTTTCTGTTGTGGATGTGGAAATTCGCATTTTATGTGGTCAACCATCATCTGATTGTTTGAGAAATTTTGCAGCTAGATAACTGTGGATGATTGAGTGATTACAAAATAAGATTATGTGCCTTGTGTTTGTGATATTGTGATTTGTGTTGAATCACAAGGTTTTTCTAATCACGTGTTGATTATCAAATTACAATGCTGGTGAGGACTTTCAGTGCGTCTCGAGTCTGTGTCAAATATACCGGCACGTTCATGTGATATGTGCAAAGAATTCTTTGCACTTCAACTCTTTTGCATTACTGCCGCACTTTCATGTACACAAATACATCTAAGCAATCATAGTAGTATGTTTTTGGTAAGGTCACATTCAGTTTCTATGTCAACCAAGATAACCATTTAAAATATAATTAAATCAGAAGTACATTTTTTCGTATTAAGTACATGCTATGGTGCAGTGAAATAATGTGATGTACTTGCTATTGCATATTACCGAGCTTGGCTTTCCTAGTTTGCTGTTTTAATCTAAGCAGATTGGAGCAGAAAATCTAACTATCTACTACCCTTGACTGCTGATTTAATCCTTTTAGTTATTATTTCAACCAACTGTTTAATAATCATCAATATTAAAGAAACTGTCAAATCTTCATTCTAGGAGTATTCTGGTTCATTTGCCTATGGATGCTTGATGAACATCCTTATGTTTAATGTTGTCCGCTTCAACCTTTTCAAATATCTACATTGTATGCTGAATTAATATTCATTCATTGCAGTGACAGAGCTATTCCATCTTCCAATATTGACTTGCATTTCGCTCACTGCTCCCGGAATCTGGAGAAGTGTAAAGTGTGTGGTGATATGATACCCCGAAAACATGCAGAGGAGCACTTTCTGAGTACCCATGCCCCGGTATACTGATTTATTTTCGCTGTTTAAATTCTGTGAAATTTATAAAGGAAATATATCTCTAGGAACAGGGACATCCAATAGATTGTGTCTTTGACATGGAATTGGCTTAATTCTTCATCACGTGCATAAATGATTATGGCAAATGAACATAATTTTGTATAAAAGAATGGCAATCTAAGACTAATTCTATTGTGTGGGAATTAAGAACTTGAGTGAGGAGAAAAGAAAGCCCGAGAAATGGACCAGCCATACTGCCAAATCTACTATAAATGTGAGATCAAGCAGATCTGCGAACTGTATACAAAATCTCTCGTAATTGAGTCTCAATTCATGAAATCAAAATATCATGTGTTTACTCCTCAAAATGTTTTCTATATGCACTGTTGATCCGTGTTCTCTTTTTAAAATAGAAATCTTTGTGTTTTATACTTTTACATCCCAACTATACTAATTATTCTAAAAAGTCTCCAGAAGTAATCAACTTTTCAACTCATTTATAGTTACTTCGGTTCAAATAACAATAGTTGTCTTGAAGAATGACTGCTTATAGTAGTATTAATTAATTACTATGACACTAATAGTTTAGAATGCTGTGTTGACTGAAGGATGATTTGTTTTTGCATCATTGTATTTGCACTTAATACATTTTTCTTGAGTCTCAATCGTAATTGTGTTGTGCAAGTTTATCGTACTCATGGCTTTTCAATTACTTGGCAGGTCTGTTGTTCCCTGTGCAGTGAGACTATGGACCGTGATATTTTAGATGTTCACAAAGGAGAAAATTGCCCGAAAAGAATTGTGACTTGTGAATATTGTGAATTTCCACTGCCTGCAATTGATCTATTGGAGCATCAGGTGGTAAGTTGTTAGTTTGATTTGTGATTTTCTTCATATGATTTAATGCGCTATTCATTGTTCATTTCAGGAAGTTTGTGGAAATCGGACAGAGTTATGCTACATGTGCCATAAATATATAAGACTTCGAGAGATGCATAGCCATGTAAGCAGATGCACTGGTCCTGTTAGAACCGTAGCTGAGTCATCAAGGTTAGTAGAATGTGATATTAATTTATTCAGCCTCTTGCTTATTATTTGATGTTTGGTTACTTTTTGTGTTTTAAAAATTATTTTCAAAATTTGAGGTATGTGATTTGATAGCCTGAATAGCACAATTTGAGGTGATATGTAAGTGGATATTCTTTGTTTTCAGAAGACTGCCAGAGATGTGGTTTTAGGTGAAATATTTACTAGTTTTCTTCAGGATCATTTTTATCGTGTTTCCTAGTTGGTAACTACCTGATAAGGTAGTATCCTGTTTAGGCCTTGAAAAAGTGTACCTGGGTTTTCATTTCTTCATAGTCGAGTCATTTTTCCATTTCGGAAAGTTTCTTCATAGTTGAGTCATTTTTATATATGGTAACCTTTTTCTCTTTCTTACTTTACTATCTCTTACTTTATTCTCTCTACTTTATTCACTTTATACTTTATTCTCTCCACATTTTCCTCTCTCTAACTTTTTTATCTATTTGTTTAACACACCCAATATTCCTTTCTAAAATTTCGTGCCTAAAAGTTTCGCCTCAACTATGAAGAAACGGAGGGTATCTTTGAAGGAACACGAGAGCACTGGAAAGGGAAAGGGCTGCAGGTGCTCCGAGGAGGCAACCGCGTGAGTTTTCACCTAGGCGTCTACTGTTTACTATTGCAATAACAGGGATTGCTGTTCTATTAGGTTCGCTTTTCTTCCAGAGGAAGCCAGGCCCCACTCCAGTCAACTAAGAATGCTTTTCTTTCTAGGCTACTACTGATTACACCATCTTACTTGGTTTTACGTCTAATGTTGGCTGCGCCTGTGTAATTACCGACATGGTTATACTGTTGAAAGATTTGAGCGCATGGATCTTTGTATCAATCGACAGACATTATTGTTCCATTGGGTAAATAGTCTTATTTGTAAAAAGGGAACCGAATCTTATTTGAACCGGGAAAGAATAAATTGTCTGTTCTTCCAAATGCATACCTACTTATCAGTATTATGTTGGTATGTTATGAGATATTCTTGAGTGTTTGTAAAATGTTTGCCAGTTATTGTGCTATTCTTAATTTTGAAATGGGAGTGCATGATAGGCCGGAAGTCACGGGAATTCAAAATCAAACAAGCCCTAATTGGATATATTACGGTTGGGCTATTTTGTTGTAGGGATGAAGATAGCAAGAATGAGTTGCTAATAATAATGTTTATTTCTCAATGAATAATTAACAAAGAAGAGACATTTATTTTTGTGTGAGAATAATACAGAAAAACAAAATGACAGTATCGGCGAAGGCACGGTGAAAAGAGAATAAAAAATTAAAGAAGCAAAAGCAAAAAGGCATAAAGAATGCTTTTGAAGCTTCTTTTGAATGAAGCATTGGTAATTCTGCATTTTGTTGGATAATTGTTGGCGCAAGAGCAACTTTGTGCTCTTAGCTAAGAGCATAGAAGTGGGTCCGGACTAATTTTTACTCATTGTCCTTAACTAAGAGCACAATATCTACATCCGTCTTAGCTAAGGATAAGCTCAAGGGTCCAACCATTCTATTATTCAATTTAAATAAAAACATTTCCGCAAATAAGGATCACCCCAAAATGTCCTCTAAACAAATACAGTATATTTTTCATTTCTGTCATAAAGGGATATTTTAAGCATATACAAAACTGTTACCAAAAGTGATATAATATTCTCTCATTTTCCTCACTCTTTATACTATTATTATTAATCAATATTAATATTATTATTTTAATATTATAAATTAAATAATTAATTTATTTTTTAATATCATTCAAATATACTTAATTAAAATTATAGTTATAATTATATTTAATTATTATTAAAATAATGTTATTGTTACCATACTAAAAACTAGTTAATTAATAAATAATTATTGTATAATTATTTAAATTATGAGCTGTATAATATTATATAATAATAACTGTTATTATTATTATTATTATTATTATTATTTTATATTAAATTAATAACTAATCAATATAGTCATAATAAAAATTTCAATAGTGAATTGTATTCATAATTATATAAACAATTGACTATTTTAAGTTAGGTGTTTCAATCTTAAAATGAGTATAAAATAATTTAATTAAAAATATTCAATTGATTTAATTAGTTTTTATTATGAATGCAATTAAAAGGAAAGAAGAGAAAGGAGAGAAAAGAAAAAAAATGAAAACATAAACCAAGGAGAAAAAAGAAGAAGAAATGAACTACATAAATGGTACTTGATCTTTATTTCATATCGCTTTTGGTACCTATAAATGACATTTTTTGTACTTGATGCAAATTTCTTCCCAAAATACCCTCTAAACAAATACATTTTCTCATTTATGTCATAGATGATATTTTGGACAAACATAAAATTAGTACCAAAAGTGATATTATAATATCTTCTCTCATTCTCCTCACTCTTTATATACTATTCTTATTAATCAATATTAATATTATTATTTTGATATTAAAAATTAATAATTAATTTAATTTTAATATCATTCAAATATAGTAAATTATAATTATAGTTATAATTATATTTAATAATTATAAATATATTATTGTTATAATATTGAAAATTAGTTGTAATTAATAAACAATTATAGTATAATTATATAAATTATGAATCACATCATAGTATTATGTAATAATAATAATAATAATAATAATAATAATAATAATAATAATAATAATAATAATAATAATAATAATAATTATTGTAAATTGTATTCATAATGATATAACGGGTTGAATATTTTTAGTTAGATGTTTCAGTCTTAAAATGAGTCTGAAGTAATTTACTAAAAAATATTCAATTGATTTAATTATTTTAAATAATTAATTTAACTAGGCATTTTGTTCTTGATTTATATTATGAATGCAATCGATATGTCTGTGTAAAAAACTAAAAGGAAAGAAGAAAAAGAAAATAAAAGAAAAAAGAAGGAAGAAGAAATATAAACTAAGGAGAAAAAAGAGAGAAGAAAGAAAGATAAAATACTAAAAAAAACGAAGAAAATGAAGAAAAAAAAGTATGAAGAAGAAACTAAAAAAGAAATAAGAAAGGAAGAAAAAACAATCACATATTTGGTACTACTATTTAATAGAAATTTCCAAAAATATCCCCCATAACAAAAAAAATCACATGTTTGGTATCTGGGATTATTTTTGTCACGAGGTAGCAAAAACGATATAAAATAAAGATCAAGTACCATTTATGTGCGAAAGTGAAAGATCAGGTACCATTTACGTAGTTCAGAGAAAAAGAAATAAAAAAGGAAGAAAAAATAAATCACATATTTGGTATATAATTGAAATTTCCAAAATATCATCCATAACAAAAAAATCACATATTTGGTACCTAAGGTTATTTTTGTCTCGAGTACCAAAAACAATATAAAATAAAAATCAGATACCATTTATTTACGAAAGTGAAAGATCATATACTCTCCATTTATATAGTTTACTCTATTTAAAAATGTTATTGACATTTTTAGTTTTATGGAGTAAGATTTATAAAAAATCAAAGCTCGATTTGTTATTTTTTCAATTATTTGAAGTTATAGAGATAATAAATTAATTTCAAATTTTATAAAATTAAAAATGTAAATAATATTTTTTTAATGTATTAAAATAAAATTAAATATATAAAACAAAATAAATAACCCTAAAAGTGCGTGAAATAAGGATGTTGCTCATTTGTTGTTTATTTGATTATTTGATGTTATGGAGAAAATAAATTTAATTTTAAATTTTGTAGGCTAAACTTTTTGGTACAAGTTCAAGAAAAGAATATTGAGTGTGTTAAATAGATAGATAGAAAAATAGAAAGAAAAAAAAAGGTAGAGAGAAAAGTAAAAAAATGAATAAAGTAGAGAGAATAACGTAAAAAGTGAATAAAGTTGAGAGAATAATGTAAAAAGTGAATAAAGTAGAAAGAATAAAGCTACTCTTCTAGTATTTTTTAAAAATGACAACTATCTTCATTTTGGATCGTTCCTTAAAAATAGAAACTTTAGAATCTTTCTATTTTAAGACATGAATCCCACAATCTACTAACTCTATTTTTGCTACTTTTTCTCTTTCTCAATCTTACTTTCTTCATTTTTTCTTTTCCTTTCTCTTACTTTACCAATTCTTTTTACTTATTTTACCAATTATGCATTAAAACTGTATCGTTTTAAATATTTCTATTTTTTGTATACGGAGAGAGTACCGTGAAATTACTCAACTATAATATAACTTTTAGAAATGAACGGAACGGAGGACTCCACTGCCTCAGTAATAAATGGAGGAAGCACTATTTGCCAACTGTCAAATCTCCTTTTTCTTGCCTGTTTTTTTCTCCACACAAAGCAAATTATTGGCGTAGACTTGAAATGGCTGATGAAGCTCTGGATTTGCTACTGCAAACCTTACTCCAAATCTATAAACGCGACGATGATCTGACCATCCGTCGTGTAAAACTTCTAATTATATGCATCCACGACAAAGCTGTCATTTTGATGCATTTTGTCCAACATTTTCCAGAAAAAGAAGTAATAAGGGAGGTAGCAAATACAGCAAAAGAGATTATTGAATATCTCTTCTCCCCACAGAATCTATCAGCTGATTGTGGATCTGTCAGACTTTACGATCAGTTGAGGGAATTGGAAGAGGAGCTCGACTCAACTGTCGAAGATGTGGTTGACTACATACGTCAACAGAGTGATTCCCCTGCTGTCGGTTCATCATCAGTATCTACACTCGAGAGTGAAGTTGTGGATCCAGTGGTTGCAACGGAGCTGATTGTCGTAAATTCAAAACGGTTCAGGAGATTAGCCGAGAAAATAGAGTCAAGTGACAGAGAATTAGCAGATGTAGATCCGAGTGATACACCTCCACTCACGATCAAAGATGTTGCGGTTGGTTTTTCTGAAGATCTAAGTGACTCTACTGCTGCTACATCATCATCAAGACCTGCATCGAGCAAAGATGATGTGGTTGTGGTTGGTTTTGATGAAGATATACTACAGATGATGGACCGAATAACTGACTATTCATCCTATTCCAACCTACAAATCCTCTCGATTGTCGGAATGGGAGGTATTGGTAAGTCCACACTTGCTAGACATATTTTTGATCGTACATTGATTAAGCAACATTTTGATATTCAAGCTTGGGTCACAATATCACAAGATTATAGTGTAGAAAGTATTCTCTCTCAATTACTAGCTTCACTCAAACGAAAAGTAGATCCAGTTGGAAGGGATTCGTCGAAAGGATCCCAAGCAGAGGAGGAAGAAATTTACAAAATCTTATGGGGGAGGAGGTATCTCATTGTAATGGACGACATTTGGAGTGCGGAAGCTTGGGATCGCGTACGGATGCTATTTCCTGACAATAGAAATGGAAGCAGGATCATACTAACCACAAGGCAAATGGATGTGGCTACTGCCGTATCGCACAATATTCATAAGATGGATTTCTTGGATGACCAACAAAGTTGGCGTTTGTTCCAACAGAAGGTTTTTGGAGATCAAAATTGTCCTCTTGAGCTACAAAGTGTAGGGAAAAAAATTGTAAAAGGATGTGGAGGACTGCCCCTCTCAATTGTTATTGTGGCAGGACTTTTATCGAGGATTCTTAGAACGCCAAAGATGTGGCAGAAAATTGAAGTAAATGATGGGCACTTGGGATCAATATTATCTTTGAGTTACAACCACTTGCCTCAACATTTGAGGAAGTGTTTCTTGTATATGGCAGCCTTCCCTCAATATTATGACATCCATGCCTCTGAACTCATCAAACTTTGGGCAGCTGAGGGCTTTTTGGAATGTCACAACGAATCTGAAAGAGTAGAAGTGGTGGCGGAAGAGTGCTTGGAGAATTTGATCAAGCAAACTCTAGTTTTGGTAACTAGACGGAAAAGGGATGGTAAAATTAAAAGTTGCAGGCTGCATAGTATGGTATGGGACTTTTGTGTGAGACAGGCCGGGCAAGCGAAGTTCCTTCTTTCTGTTACGGACTACTTCCCTAATCCTATCTTGAGAAGGCATTTTCTTCCACAAGTCCTTCAAAACCATCGTCGCATAAGTTTTAGTTGGCATGATCTTAATCTTAAAGACTCCATGCATAGCTCATGCACCAATTCTATTATATGCATCCCACAGAGAGGGTATAGGCCCAAAGGCTCTGTACAAAACTTTACTTCACTTAGGGTCCTTCATGTTTTACGTAGAAATGACTGTTCATATTGGGAACTAGGTCAAGTGTTTGAATTGATTGATCTCACGTACCTTGCTTCCAATATTCCTAATAGTATTGTCCCTCCAGTTATAGCAAAGCTTCAGAATCTGCAGACCTTAATTATTTACAGATCTGATGTTCGTTTGCCAGTGGAGATTTGGAGTCTGAGTCGGTTGAGACATCTTATCGCCTTCTCCTTTCATCCTTTACTTCTTCCTGAAGGAGTAACTCATTCTCTAAATAGCTTACAAACGCTTTCTGTGGCAACAAACTTTGTATGTAGTGAAAGGATGGTGGATATGATCCCAAACATCAAAAAGTTGGGAATATGCTACTCTGAAGAGAAATTTAGTGCAGGCTATTATCTTGGCAATCTTGAACATTTGCTTCGACTTGAGAAGTTGAAATTAAAGATGCAGAGTTCATCTGTGCCGCATCTCTACGGTCTTACTTTTCCCTTATTGATGAAAAAGTTAGAATTGAGTGGCAGATGGATTTCTTGGAAAGATATGACAATTGTTGGTTCGTTGCCAAATCTTCAAGTGTTGAAACTAAAGAACTATGCTTGCTTTGGGGAACAATGGGAAACCATTGATGAGGGATTTGGTAATTTGATACATCTGCTTATTGATGAATCAAATCTGAAGTATTGGACAACTGATAGTAGCCATTTTCCGAGGCTCCAGTGCCTAACACTTCATCGTTGTCCATACTTGGATGAGATTCCATATGATATTGGAGAGATTCCAACACTTCAACTGATTGAGGTTGATGATCATAGCCAATCTCTTTTGGACTCGGCAAAAAAAATACAAGAGGAACAATGGGAATACGGAAATGAAGACCTAAAAGTTCATGTTAAGCGGTCCTGATCATCTTTCAAACCTGACTGTGTGCTTCTTATCAGGTGAGGAATTCATCAAATTTGTGATGTTTAACATCTTTTTTTAACTTTATAGAAATAAGATTGGTAAACTAAGTAAGTGGTTATGAAAATGCACACAGTTTGCGAATAGATAGCTAAGCATCTTCCTATCTTTTTAACATTTCACAGTTTTTAGAATGTCGCTTGATTCCTGTCACTTTTTCTTCTTGTTTTTTCAGATGCAGAGCTTTGATGAGGCGGCTTAGCAGATATTATACTGATGAAAGAGGCAGAGAAATAAAGGTGCAGTGGTTGGTTATGTTTGTTTAAGTGTGAATGGTTGATAAACTCCTCCTTGCTTGCAAACTAGTTTCAAATAACTGTGAATGATAAATGTTTTGTTATGATGTTATAATGTATTTCTCAAAGTTAAATGTTTGTTTTGGATTAACATTTGTAGTTACATTTATTTATTCTACAATCAGATGCGATTGTTAACATAGGGATGAAATCAGCTTCTAGGAATAGGACTGGTTGAACATCAATTATGTTCACACAAAAACATTCAATGTACTATATCATGATCATACCATAGATTTTGTATCTAGAAATAGAAAGGAAAACAATCCCAGCTGCATAAGTTAGAAACTGCCTTAGTTTGAACAAGCTATGCTCAAAATTCTACTTAGTAAAAGCAAATTGAGATATTTCTTCACCTCACAGTCGGCTTCGGATTCCAGCAACAAACATTTCTCCAAATCGTTAAATGTGATGATGATCTCACCACTTGTGTAAAACTACTAGCTATATATGCATACACAAATTATATGCCATGAATTAGATTGAGGATCTATATCAGTATAATAATATCTTTTCCATAGGCCATATTATTTAAACTTGCCCAGACAAATATGATTCCGAGTTTTATATCGTGGTCAATGTTCTGTTGTGGATGTGGAAAATTGCATTTTATGTGGTCAACCATCATCTGATTGTTTGAGAAATTTTGCAGCTAGAAAAGTGTGGATAAGATTATGTGCCTTGTGCTTGTGATATTGTGATTTATGTTGAATCACATGGCTTTTCTAATCACGTGTTGATTATCGAATTACAATTCTGGTGAGGACTTTCAGTGTGTCTCGAGTCTTTGTCAAATATACTGGCACGTTCATGTGATATGTGCAAAGAATTTTTTGCACTTCAACTATTTTGCATTAACTTTCGTGTACACAAATACATCTAAGCAATCATAGTATGTTTTTGGTAAGGTTACATTCAGTTTCTATGTCAACCAAGATAACCATTTAAAATAGAATTAAATCAATAAATACATTTTTCGTATTAAGTACGGTTATGGTGCAGTGGACTAATGTGATATACTTGCTATTGCATTGTATTACCGAGTTTGGCTTTCCTAGTTTGCTGTTTTAATCTAAGCAGATTGGAGCAGAAAATCTAACTATCCACTATCCTTGACTGCTGATTTAAGCCTTTTAGTTATTATTTCAACCGACTGTTTAATAAGCATCAATATTAAAGAAACTGTCAAATATTCATTCTAGGAGTATTCTGGTTCATTTGCCTATGGATGCTTGATGAACATCCTCATGTTTAATTTTGTCCGCTTCAACCTTTTCAAATATCTACATCAGTACATTGTGTGCTGAATTGTTATTCATTCATTGCAGCGACAGAGCTATTCCATCTTCCAATATTGACTTGCATTTCGCTCACTGTCGGATCGGGATGTATGGGCCCTTAGGGTTGGGTTTCAACCTTTTTTGTACGAGAGATATGTAATTGCAACCTCTAACCAATAATTAGATCATGTTTATCGGCGGAGGTGATTGGCCTCCACCTCACTTTGCAATTGAAAAAAAAAAAGAATTGAAATGGTGGTTTGTCTCTCTCGTCGGCCATGGTCTGTTGGTTGCCAACCATCAGCCAGACGGTCTCTCCAATGTGTTGATGAATCATCTAATGAGATTGTGCCATGTGGCACAATTTCATTGGTTGATCTTATTTTTTAAAAATTAATTTATTTTTTATACATTATATTAAAAATTTATAAAAAATTCTACCAAAATTCATAATTTTTCATCGTCTATAAATAGAGACCACATTTGCTATAGTTTTGCATATAAAAAAATCTTATCTTTTCTCATATAATCCTTCTTCTTTGGTATAATTTCTTATTTTGTAGTCCTCTTTGTTGTTCATTATGAATAATGATGAGAATAACATATTTCCTTCCCGAATTTTTGATCATTCTCCAGATTATTTTCCTAACTTTGATGTTTTTATAATTTTTAGTTTGTTATTTATTATTTTTTTTATAATTTTTATTATGCAATAATAAATGTTTCATTCAATAATATTATTGTTAAAAAAATAATATATAATGTTATAGTTGGATGGTCATTAATAAACCATGAAAGTATATTTGATTGGGTTGGATGAATATTAATGATGGATAAGATGATGTAGAGGAGATAAAAATAAATTCAATATTAAAAAAAATGGACGATTTGGTTGGATGTGTTGGAATATTTGACACACAACATATAGAAACGCTCAACAAGAATGAAGTTATGAAGGTATGTGGGAATAAAAAGCTTCTAACAAAGGTATTACTCCCTCCGTTCCATAGTAATAGAGTCATTTTGCTATTTTGGTACATTCCATAGTAATAAAGTTATTCCATTTTTAGTAAAAGTCAACATATTTTTCCACACCTACTTTACTCTCTATTACTTTTCTCTTTCTTTATCTTTTTACCTTTTTCATTTTCCACTTTATTTTTCCTTTACTTCTAAGTAATTGAGTCTAGAAATCAACACGGACCACTGGTCCAGCAGTGTAGATCACCTACACATTTTCCTCCACTATTTCCTACTCCACTCCTCACAAACATGAATAATGGGCCTCTGATAAACGATCTTGAGAATTATTATCAACTAGTATCACACCTGTGCGATGCACGGATTAAGATATTTTGAAACATTAATTTTAGATTATTAATTAATTAAACTTGAAATAATTAATAAAAAATTATAAAAACTTGGAGAGCATTAATTCACAAAACATGAACGTGGACATTTGAAATAACATCATTTCATTAAGTTCTAAGTTCTAAGAAGAATAAAAGGAATCCACATATCATACTAATTAAAAATACTACTCATATATTAGAATCAATCGAAATTATAACATTCGTGAACTACTTTCTATATAAAAATTATAATCGTGAATAAATAAATTTAAATCAATATTAAACTATTATTGTTATAATTCAACACACGTAATAACCACAAATTTAAAAAATTGACGTGCAAAAAAAAAAAAAATAGTTAAATGATACCAATAGTATTAAAATAAAAATAAATAAATAAATATTAAAAACAATTAAATTATAACATATTTAATTTACCAAGGGATATGTTAAATAATTACTAATGGCCATTATTCTAATAAAAAGACTATTAAGATTCTAATGATTACTATTGGAAATAAAAGTTATAATTATGATAATACAAAATAAATAAATTGTTGATAATATATTAGAGTGATATAGTAGAATATAGTTGTAATATCTAAGTGATTCAATACAATGGTCAAACAAATTAGTGAGGGTTACAAGGACCAATAATATGGGAAAGCTTAAACTTATTGAATAGTCTAATAGCTGATCCTTATAACGAAAAGAATAAATTACAATTAATCAAACTAATAATAATATAAATATTGAAGAAGATTAAACTAAAAGGACAATAATATAGGGAAGTGATGTAGTTCATCACCATGAATATATCTAATTTACAATGAATCAAGACTAATAATAATATTAATATTGAAAAAGATATACGCCCGGATATGTTTTGACATGATGAGTATGCCAGCGGTGATGCTACACAGAAATCTCATCACATCATCGACCTTCGTCCACAGCCTGCCCCTTTACCTCATTTTCTAATACAATTTGTCGTCGAGAAAAGTGAAATAAAAACAAAACACACAACCGCAATGAAAATACAACAAATAGTAAACCTGAATTTGTACTAATAAGCCTCACTTCCTTAAGCATTGCACCAAACCTTGTGTGTAAACTTCACGGAAAAGTTGCTTGAATACTAATGCCCTGAGGGAAAAAAAAAAATAGTCCACAATTAATGATTTTATATAATTTGCATAGAAACTGAAAACAACGCATTAAACAACATACCACACTGTAATGAAAAATACATTGTAAACTGAGGATATTGTTTGGCTCTATGAGCAGTAGCTTCATAAACGTGAATACAACGAACATTGATTACCAAATAATTTGTGGAAGACTCTAGTTTACTGAGCAAGGTGTGGAATGTGGAATGGTTCTATGATGTCGACTTTTCTTCCTATGATATGAATTAAATATCAAACTTGAGTTATGTAATATAAAGCGGAATGTGTGTATAAGTATTCCTTCAAACGCCATATTTATAAGTAAAAGATAATCATGAGATGATTTAACTTCTCCAAATTAAAGTCTATTAATTTGCACCTTTAAATATGAATAATAAGTTTAAAAACTAAATAATTAATTTAAAGCAACGTTACATTTGCAGAAATTTATGTCATTTGACTATTTGTATTAATACTATATTTCAATACATTGAATAAATGTGGCGTTTCATACCTTAGTTTAATACATAATTCCTAAGATATGAGTAATAGTATTAATATAATTATGACAATTACAAATAAAGTTGAATGTAATTTAGTAAAAAAAATTTAATTGCATTTACATCCATAATATAAAATATAATTCAAAATATTCCAAAACTTGATGTATAGATTTATGACTTGATCTCTGCGACGACCTTTGGGATATCCCAAAAATATCTGACCTTTCAATATTTATTTTTTCATTTGACCCGATGCATCTTGGTTGTTTTTGTATCAAAATCTAGCATTTAGTATGTGAAATTGTTGGCGCACACCTGCTATGGCGTATGAAGCTGTGGATTCGCTGCAACAAACCTTACTCCAAATACTTCAACACCACGATGATGTCACCACTCGTAGTGTTAAACAACAAATTGTATCTATCCACGACAAAGCTGTTGCGTTGCAGTTAAGTCTCAAACATTGTCCGGAAAAGGAAACAATGAGGGAGGTAGCAATTGCAACTGAAGGGGTTATTCAATATCTTTTCTCATCAGAGTATCTATCAAATCAGAGATCCATAAAACCATATGACAGAGTTTCAGTTTCAGAACACTTGTAGCAAGTGGCTAAAAGGCTCGAGTCAACTGTTGAATATGTATTTGATAACCGCAAGAGCAACGATGTACATGTACGCAAACCGAGCGATTCTCCTGCTGTCAGTTCATCATCAAGATCTGCACTCAAAAGTGGGGTTGAAGATCTGACGATTGCAACGGAGCTGATTGTTAGAAATTCAAACTGGTTGAGGACATTATGGGGGAGATTAAAGTCAGCTGGGAGAAAAAGGTCACCTCCGAGTGATTCACCATCAATACCTCCTCCCACGAGCATATATGGTGTGGTTGGAGTTGCACCTACAAACAAAGATGTTGTGGTTGGTTTTGATGATGATATGGTACAGATGTCTCATTGGTCATAGCGGACGAAGAGTCCTCCCTATTGTTGGAATGGCAGGAATTGGTAAGTCCGAACTTGCTAAATATATTTATCATGATCCACTTATGAAATTCCATTTTGATATTCAAGCTTGGGTCACAGTATCACAAGATTATAGTACAACAAGTATTCTCTCACAATTACTAGCTTCACTTAAACGAAAAGTAGATCGAGTTGGAAGAGCTTTAATGAAAGTAATCGAAGCAGAGAAGATTGCAATTTACAAAATCTTAGCAGGGAGGAGGTATCTCATAGTAATGGATGACATGTAGAGTGCAAAAGCTTGGGAACGCGTAGAGAGCCTAATTCCTCATGATAATAATGGAAGCCGGGTCATATTAACTACAAGGCTAATGGATGTGGCGACTTATTCTGCCACTCCGCAGAGCATTCATATGATACGCTTCTTGGATGACGAACAAAGTTGGCGTCTGTTCAATCACAAGGTTTTCGGAGATCAAGATTGCCCTCTTGAGCTACAAAGTGTTGGGGGAAAAATAGTAAAAGGATGTGGAGGATCTGCCCCTCTCAATTGTTACTGTGGCAAGACTTTTATCCACGATTCCTAGAACTCCAGACTCGTGGAAACAAATTGAGGGAAATGATGGGCAGTTGGGATCAATATTATCTTTGAGTTACAACCACTTTCCTCCATATTTGAGGCCGTGTTTCTTGTATATGGCAGCCTTCCCTTGTGATTATGAGATCCATGCCTCTGAACTCATCAAACTTTGGATTGCTGAGTGCTTTATAGAATGTGGAAATGAATCTATAAGCGCAGAAATGGTTGCGGAGAAGTGCTTGGAGGATCTGATCAAGCAAAGTCTAGTTTTGATCAGTAGCCGCCGGAAAATTGATGGCAAAATTAAAAGTTGCAGGCTGCATAGTATGGTACAGGACTTTTGTGTGAGACAGGCCGGAGAAGAGAAGTTCCTTCTTCATGTTATGGACTACTTCCCTACTCCTATCTTCAGAAAATATTTTCTTCCACAAGTCCTCCAAAATCATCCACGCATAAGTGTTAGTTGGCATGATCTACGTCTTAGAAACTCTACGCATAGCTCATGTACCACTTCTATCATATGCATCCCGCAAAGAGGGTATAGGCCTAAATGCTCTGTACAAAACTTTACTTCACTTAGGGTCCTTCATGTTTTACGTAGAGATGATCGTTCGTATTGGGAACTAGGTCAAGTTTTTGAATTGATTAATCTCACTTACCTTGCTTTCAACATTCCCGATAGTATTGTCCCTCCAGCTATAGCAAAGCTTCGGAATCTGCAGACTTTAATAATTTATAGAGATGGGGTTCATTTGCCAGTGGAGATTTGGAAGCTAAGGCACTTGAGACATCTTATCACCTTCTCATTCCGTCCTTTACTCCTTCCTAAAAGAGTAACTCTTCCTCTAAAAAGTTTACACACACTTTCTTTTGCAACAAATTTTGTATGTAGTGGAGGGATGGTGGAAATGATCCCAAATATAAATAAGTTGGGAATATTCTACTCTGAAGAGAAGTTTGATGCAAGCTATCATGTTGACTATCTTATAAATTTGGTTCGACTTGAGAAGCTGAAATTGGAGAAGCATAGTTCATTTGTGCCTCGTCCGAATTTTGTTTTTCCTCGGTCGCTGAAAGAGTTAGAACTGAGTGGCAGGTGGATTTCTTGGAGTCATATGACGATTGTTGGTTCGTTGCCTAATCTTCAAGTGCTGAAACTAAAGAAATATGCTTGCTACGGGGAACATTGGGGAACCATTGACGTGGAACATTGGGGAATCAATGACGGGGGAATTTCGTAATTTGATACATCTGCTTATTGATGAATCAAATTGTTACAGAAGTCCTCCGTAACGGTTCCGATAACTATATCCGGTGGAGAATTGCGAAGCCTGGCGGCTCTCAGAGCTCGACGGAGATGAATTGCTGACTGACGCGGGGGGTTCCCGTCGGCAGTTTAAGATTGAGTAACTTGTGTTTGCACATTCAAGTGGGCAAAATATTTCATTCATAAAAATGCAGATAATGAAATAGCCCTATTTATAGACTAAGGACCCTAGGGTTGATTCGACGTAACCTAAACATTCGGGAAAGAATCAACAAAGGAAACCCGAACGGGGCTTATAATACGCCCGACTCCACAAGGAATTAAAATAGTTCGAAAAATACAAAATTAAATAAACATGGAAACAAATACTAAAATAGTTTGCTGCATCTATTTGGCGACGAAGTCGCGATACTTCTCTGGCTGTTTGATGTTCTTCCGTGGCTTCAATTCTCAATCTGATGGCTCATTCGTCTTGTCTCCTTGCCCCATCTGCTCGCTTGCGTCGGGCGGTGCTTCTTCCTCTGCATTCGGACTCTGCTCCTTATCAATACTTACATCCTCTCTCTCCGCCGTTGAGCTGCTCTCTGGTATGTAAGTTGTGTTCCTAACAACTCCCCCCTCGTTAAAGCCTTCCTTGTCCTCAAGGAAAAGATCCGGAAAACACTGTTGTAAAGGGTCAGCTGGCTCCCAAGTCGCTGATTCAGAACCATCTGACCATCGAACCATAACATGCTGAGTTGGTTCCCCTTTATGCCACAATACTTTGGAATCCACAATAGCCACAGGCCTGACTACTGGACGATCGCCGATGAAGTTCTCCGGTAATTGGACTCCCTCCAACGGTTCATCCCCTGCAACAAATTCCTTCAACAAACTTACATGAAACACACTATGAATACGGCTCCCTTCCGGTAGACGTAGTCGATAAGCAACCTGGCCCACCCGCTCTAGTACTTCAAATGGACCATAAAATCTCTTACTCAATTTTGCGGATAGCGGCTTCGCGGCGACAGAGTGTTGACGATATGGCTGTAATTTCAGCCACACAAGATCACCCACCTCAAACTTAACATTCCGTCGGTGACGATTGGCCGTCGCTGTCATCCTCTGGCGAGCACGTTCCAGATTGCGCCGAAGTTCAATCAAAAGCTCCCCACGTTGGCGAATCATGTCTGCAACCTTCGGCGGCGTCTTTGAGGATGGAAGCGCTACCACCAATGATGGTGGTTCTCGGCCATACAGATCTCGATATGGCGACGTACCAAGCGCTGCGTGATGGTGACAATTGAGTGCCAATTCAGCCCATGGTAAGAAATTCGCCCACTTCGACGGCTTATCTGCTGTGAAAGCTCGTAGGTACTGCTTCAACCCTCTATTTCGCACCTCCGTCATGGTAAGCAGTAGTGAGTTAAGCTTAGTGCCACTCAACCTCATAATCTCTTCCCACATGGCGTTCAAAAACATCGTGTCTCGATCAGAAACCAGCGTTTTGGGAAACCCATGATGCCGCACAACAGTATTAACAAATAATTGAGCAATACGCATCGCATCAAATCGTGTAGGCAACGGTGCGAAGTGAGCATACTTTGACAAACGATCAACGACCACCATTATGGTCGTATATCCCCGGGATTGTGGCAATACGGTAACAAAGTCCGTAGATACATCCTCCCACACCTGCGAAGGAACCGGAAGAGGCTGCAGTAAACCTGCAGGCTTTTGTGTTGAATATTTAGTTGTTTGACAAACCACACACTCATCCACAAAGAGTTTCACATCCTTGCGCATCTTAGGCCAAAAAAATGCTGCTGCCAAAAGACGGAATGTACGCTCATGTCCCGGGTGTCCAGCCGCAGGGGAGCAGTGATGCTCGATGAGCAATGGTCGCTTCGCCTCTGAATTTTCACTTAACAACACACGGCGATCCCAATAAAGCAAACCATCCACCCACGAAAGCCGTGGTGGTGCTTCGCCCTGTTTAATCTGGCGTGTGAGGTCCACCAGATCGGGTAGCGATGACGTTTCATTCCGAATGAGGTCCAGCACTTGCGGCAATGGGCGAGCCACAGTCACAAAAATTGAAGCTTCTTCCTGTGTTACTCGGTCATATACCTCAGCGCTGTGTGGGCTGGAGATAACGCCCGTAGGATCCTCCCCCTCTCTTCGCGATAACGCATCCGCCGCTCTATTTGAGGCACCCCGTTTATACTCGATCTTGAACTTTGATAGGCTAGTTTTCGTCACTCGGATTAGATCACTTTTCGCACTTATTAGTTGAATATTTGCATGATAATATGCTATTTTGGCAGGGAATTGAGCTTATGGATCAGAGGCATTGTAGAAAGGCATTTGTAGTGGAGTGATGCAAAAAGGAGGCAAAAAGTGCAAGAATTTGAAGAAAAAAAGAAAAAGGGCAAACTGCCTAAGCTGTCAGCTTGGCCAAGCTAGACCCGACGGGAAAATGCATGGTGCCACTTGAGCACAATTACAAGACTGTATTTGCTGCATATTGAAGTAGTATTTATTGCTCTAAGTTCTTGTGTATTTATTGCTCTTGTTGTTTAGTTGTGTTTGTTAGCTAGTTGCTTAGTGCATTTAATTTTCGTTTTCATTGTTATAATTTAGTTGTTAGCTTGAGTTTATATTACTTCTAAGTCTTATTTTCAGTTTGTGTTCAAGTATTTTGAAGGAAAAGAAAGCACCAAAAAATATTTTAAGTTTAGTTCTTGTTTGAATGTTTAGGCTTTAGCTTGTTATTTAGCTCTAGTGTTTGTTGCTTTCTTATTAGTTAAAACACCTTTTGAAACTTTTAAATCAGTTTCTCTTAGCTCATTTCCTCAATTGTGTTCGAATTTTGTGGAAGAAAATGGAAGGAAAAAACGTTTGTGCAAGATTGCCGGTTGATTTCGTGATTTTCGCCGTCTAGTTGGGTTCGATTTGTATGTTTTTGCATGGTTCATGTTGGTCTCGTTTTTCAGCATTTCTTTCACCATGTTTAAGTGTTGTTAAGCTTCTTTATCTTCTTCATTGAGCCTTTAATTTTCAGCTTTTAATTTGATGTTTTCTATGCATGTTTTGGTTGGTTTAATTGATGATTTTGTGTTTCCAAGGTTTAATTAATTGTGTGGCAGCCATTTCTTTTCTTTCCTCATTTCTTGCGTGTGATGGGAGTGAAATTAGAGAGTTAGGATTTACCTTTTAGAAGTCAAGTTGTTTAACCATTAGTTGAAAGGTTTTGTCCATTGGGTTTGCACATTGGATAATAGGGATTAGGGGACACAAAGTACAACACCTTTTCTCATCTAGTCTCTCTCTCTTTTCACTAATTAGGATTAGTTCCCACTATGTTCGTAAGTATGGTTTAATTTCTGTAGTTTAGTTTCCTCCTTCTTTAAATTAAAGCGTGGCGGCATCGCCAAACTCTTAAGTGTTGAAATACATAACGGATACGACCGTTCCTCGTGGGATCGACATCCGACTTACCACGTACTAATTAATAGTATTTTGGGAAGTGGGAACGTATAAGTATTGTTGAATAGGAAGAACACGCGCCTATGACACGCGTGCAAAATCCCTACCTCTCAAATGGCGCCGTTGCCGGGGAACGGTGTTGTTATCTTGTTATGTTTTTCTACACTTATTGTATATAGTTTTTGACTTGTTTTTTTTTGTTGTTTTTTCTCTTTTTTTAATTTTATTTTTAGTTTATGAGCAGGTCCTCTTCTCCAAGGCTGCTGTTCGATATTGAGATTGAGAAGACGGCGAAGAGGCTGCGCAAGGAAGCACGTTTGAGAAAACAAGCTGAAGCTGAGTTGTCTGGCCCGGGCAGTTCATCAACTTGCCCAGTTCAGCAGACTGTCCAGTTTTCTGAGTCAGACGGTTCAGAGGATACCGACAAAGAAACCGAGTTGGGCACAGACGCTGAGAGTGCTACACCATCAGTGGACAGTATGGAGATGATTGATCCAGATCCAAGGATATGTGACCTTACCAGTCATGTAGCCGATGATCCAAACAGCCCGATCAAGTTGCCCGATGGAACTCCAAACATTGAGATTAAGATTCCATTGCTCAACGTGTTGCCGAAGTTTTACGGGAAAGCCGGGGAGGACCCCTACAACTTCTTGAGTGAGTTCACTCGCTTATGTAGCATTCAAAAGAGGCCGCAAGGAGTTTCAGAGGATATATTTCGATTATTTGCTCTCCCCTTCACATTATCGGGAGAGGCGAATGCTTGGTTTGGAGGATTACCACCTGATTCTATCACCTCATGGGCCGACATGAAGAAGACGTTCTTGGAGCACTTCTTCCCTTCCACAAAGACCAATGCCATCAAGATGGAAATCACAAGTGTACGACAAGAATACGATGAATCGTTGAGTGCATATTGGAGCCGTTTCAAGAGATTGGTTGAGTCTTGCCCCAATCACAAGTTCTCGGAAGGAGATTTGCTACAATACTTCTACCAAGGAATGACCTTTGAGAACAAGCATCTTGTGAATTCATCAAGTGGAGGGGGTTTCACGATGCAAAGAGTTAGTGAGGCGAGGAATCTCATTCAACGTCTTGTGGATGCGACACGAGAATATGAGGATCCACAAATGAGAACAATGAGAAGAGGAGCATTTGTGAGTGCTAACACTGCTGACCTTGAGGTCAAGCTTGATGCCAAGATAGGAAAGTTGGAGAAGCTTCTCACAACGGTAGTGGAGAAGGTTGGGCAAGCACCAAAGCCCGAGATTGTTTGTGGAGTGTGTGGAAAAGGAGATCATACCACACCTTATTGCCGAGTCGAGGAAGGGCAGCCTATGGCCCAAGTGAATGCAGCGGGGGATTGGCAACATCGAGGCCAAAAGAGAGATCCATATGCACCTACATATAATCCCGGATGGCGTGAGCATCCAAATTTTAAATGGACTGACCCAAACCAACAAAATCAAGGGCCACCACCACAAGCACATTACCAAGCTCCACAAGGACCAAATCAAGGAGGAAATCATGCTTATAGGCCGCCCCATCAAAGAGGACCTCCACCTGGTTTTCAGCAGCAAAACCAAGGCCAAAATCAACCGAATCATGCTCTAAAGCCACCTAAATCCTTGGAAGAAATGATGGGAGACTTGATCTCATCCCAACAATTCATGCAAAACAACTTGCAAGCCAACAATGATGTGGTTCACAAGCTACAAGATGCACAACGGGAGCAAAAGATTAGTCTTGACCATCTTGCACGCCAAATGACACAATTGGCGACTTCCATCAATGAGATACGTGGGAATGGTGGAGGAATTCCGGCTCAAGTGCAACCACCGAGGAAGGAGACCCTCAATCAGATTACCCTTAGGTCCGGGAAAGAGTTGAAAGCTTCATTCAACAATAACTCAAACAACGGACCAGGGGAAACATCGGAACAGGGGGCCAGATTGCCCAGCACTGCACACTGTCCCAGTCAGGAAACTGCCCAGTTTGAACAGGTAGAGGATAGCGATGAAGAGATCGAAGTGAACATCATCATTCCACCCGATGGGCCTACACCCATACCTTTGAGACCAGAGGCTGAATTGAGTGGTGTAGAGAAGGAGGTGCTCCAACCAATTGCTAAGGCCAAACCTCCTTTTCCGGGGCGATTTGCACAAAGGGCAAGGAAGGAGGACCCAATGGATTTCATGGCTATTTTCAGCAAGTTGGAGGTCAGCATACCATTCATGGAGGCATTGAAACTGCCCTCAGTCAGCAAATTCATCAAGGATTGCATTTCCGGGAAATCAAAGGCGGATGGGAAGATCGTGGTAGGTGAGAATGTGTCCGCCGTCATCCAAAATCATCTTCCATCAAAATGCAAGGACCCGGGTATGTTTTCACTTCCGATTACTATTGGTGATTTTCATATCCCACATGCAATGTGTGACCTTGGTGCTTCTATAAATGTTATGCCTTTGTCTATTTATAATCGCTTGGTTGGAGTTGAAATGTCCGAGACAAAGGTTGTGATTCAACTAGCCGATAGGTCTTGCATATGTCCCGAGGGTGTGCTTGAAAATGTTATTGTGAAAGTGCATGAATTTCAATATCCCGCTGACTTTTATGTGATTAGAATGAATGATGTGATGTCTAGGGAATCTAATGGTGTGTTGTTAGGAAGACCATTCTTGCGAACCGCTAAGAGCATGATCAATGTGTTTGAGGGTACTATTTGTTTGGACTATCATGGTGAAAAATATACATTTGGTATAGATGATGCTATGAAGAGACCCTTGGATGGTGAGAATGCAAATTCTCTTGATATCATTGACCCGATGGTCCAAGATTACCTTGAGGCCGAGTTTTTGCAGGATAGGTACCCTATATCTACCATTGAAGAGCAAGCCGAGTTGGAGGCAAACGGTATGAGTGAGTTATTTAGCTCACAAGGATTGACTGATGAGGAGATAGAGGCAGCCATCATGAAGTGGTGCAACAAATTGGAGCATGCAAGGTCTGCCAGCAACCTGCCCAGTCCAGATGAAGTGCCCAGTCAGAGCAACCTGCCTAGTCTGAGGACAGAGGAGGAAATGGTGCCATTGGAAGTTCAGCCACCGAAATTGGAATTAAAGCCGCTGCCTATCCTATTCCCGATAGCAAGTGGGTCAGCCCCATCCACATGGTGCCGAAGAAGTCCGGAATTCAAGTTGTGGAGAATGCAAATAATGAGTTGGTCCCCACAAGGTTGGTGACGGGGTGGCGCATGTGTATTGACTATCGGAGATTAAATGAAGCCACACGAAAGGATCATTTCCCACTTCCTTTCATCGACCAAATGCTCGAGAGATTGGCCGGCAAAAAGTACTTTTCCCTTTGAGAAATGTTTGAGCAACCTCGACTTGGTACTTGCACGATGTGAAAAGAAGAGCCTTGTGTTGAATTTTGAAAAGTGCCATTTCATGGTAGAAGAGGGGATAGTTCTCGGCCATGTTGTATCTGGAAGAGGAATTGAAGTCGACAAAGCGAAGGTGGATGTCATTGCCCAACTACCGTATCCCACAAATCAAAAGCAGATACGCGGCTTCCTTGGTCATGCCGGATTTTATAGGAGATTTATTAAGGATTTTGCTAAGATAGCTCGACCATTGACACGCCTCCTACAAAATGATGTGGAATTCGAGTTTGATGATGAATGTAAGTGGGCATTTCAAGCTTTAAAAGACAAGTTAGTCTCGACACCCGTGATTAGAGGCCCGGATTGGAGCATCCCTTTTGAGATCATGTGTGATGCAAGTGATCAAGCCGTTGGTGCCGTGCTCGGCCAACGTGTAGGGAAGGAAAGTCACGTGATATACTATGCTTCAAAAACCT
>NC_062968.1:29339679-29467464 GCF_023119035.1 Salvia hispanica | reverse complement strand
TCACCATGGTCAGCCATCCTCACTAGTGTCCTTACTGGTTGGAGTGGAAGCTCCTGTGAGGCCGGTGCTCTCGCTCCTCTTTTTCGTCGCTACTCGTGCCTAGGTCGGACAGTGCTGTCGACATGGCTCAGAACGAGTGGTAACGAGTATTGTTCCTCCGGGAAGTATCCTTGGTCTCCACTGGCCAGGAGCCGAGCCACTTCTCATAAACTGAAAACAAAAAGAAAAGAAAAATTATAATCAGTATGTACACCAAAAAGATCACACACAATAACAAATGAACGCCATCCATCCCCGGCAACGGCGCCATTTTGAAGTGTCAGCCCTAGGTTCTCTCGTCCTCGATGGTTTCGCATGTGGAATTGGAGTGTATCCAACCGATCAGGAAGAGATTCTCGACACAGCTGAGTCGTTGATACGACGACCGAGACCTGACTTCAAACAAATTTCCTCAACCCACTTCTACCGGTTAGTATAGTGGAGGTAAGGGGTCGAATCCCACGAGGATGGACATGTTTAGATAACCGTGGTGACTTCCCTGGGTGTTTGGTTAGCTACCACGCTTGGGTTGAGATTTTACCTAGACAGGAAATAAGGTAGTACTCTACCGACTAGTAGGCGGGAAAATAACAGGCACATGTGGGAGTGTTCGTGAAAATAGGGGACAAGGTGTATCAGAGACATATGGAAAGTAGACAGCTACTAAAAGAGGAAAGTTAGACAACAAGGTGTATCTGATGGTCTGGGAGCTTTCTGACAAGTCTGGATAGTACCTCTGAAAAGTAGGGAACAAAAGTAAAAGTAACTTAAAAGTAAAAGTGGACCAAATAAAGTTGATTTCGACGTTTTCTTCTTCACCAAGTATTGACAAAAATCATATGAACACAGACACCATAACTAAACTTCAGATTCATGAATTCAAACTCAAGATCCATCGATTAAAATGCTTAAACTTAATTTAAACGGTAAACTGAAACTGAAACTTTTACTTCTACTGACTGACATGCAAGGTGGTAATCACGGCGCAGAAAAGAAACTCATGCACGAAAACTTGACTAACTTAGCTACAACTTCAAATCAACAGCTCTCGACAAGAAATAAAACTTAGAAATTGAAAGCAATGACTAAATCTAACTTTCCTAGGCAGAATGAAGCAAACTCGAACCAAAGTGACATGCGAAATAGAAACTTCATAACGTAAAGCTGGAAATTAACAAGGTACTTCAAAAGAGCAACAACAATGAGTGTTTGCGAAATAACTAACGATGAAAACAAGTAAACTTTAACTAAGAAAGCGATTAAGATTGTTTTTGCCACTCCGGGCGATGATACTACTATACTACTGCGATAACTGGCTGGAAAGGCGAACTGATGACTTCTCCGGCAGACTCTTTGACGTCAAGTGACCATGGTTGTGGCAAGGAACGAGAGGTAGGATAATGCTGAAGGATTGATTTTCTAGAGAGAATTCTACTAAGTATGACTGTCGAGCTTGGCTTTTCCGCGCCCTCCGTTTCTTTCTCTCCAAATGGCTTCTTTTATAGGGAGGCTTGCCCTTGCTTTTAGGGTAGACTTCTCCCGCATTTTGACCTTTTTACCCTTGTAAAATAATCATCCCAACTATCCTCCTTCTCCATCTCGAGCCTTTTCTCTGGCATGCATTCTGGTCAGTATCGCACCCTTCTAGTGCCCTTTTCACTTGCGTCACACGAATCGTCACCTACTGACTTGGATTCAATCCTGCACACTTAAGCAACTGTTTTGCAGATAATACATGTATTTGACAACATACTGACCAGTAACCAAGGCTTAGAATACGACTTATCAATTATTAGTCTATAATGTTCCATTATTAGCCGTTGTGCATTATTAGAATGAAAATGTGCATTATTAGTCTATAATGTTGCATTATTAGCCGTTGTGCATTATTAGAATGAAAATGTGCATTATTAAATGACACGTGGCATTAATCTAACCGTTAGATGACAAAATCGTGGGGCTAGGATTTAGAAGGAAAAAGGACAAAAGATATGAAAAGGATTTGAATACATCCCTATATATATATATATAACATATTACACCAGTCACATACCCATATAATATTCCACCATATATATCAGACAACACATAATCATATCATCTAAGCATCATATAATCTGATATTCACTCTTTCCATTCATATGCGTATGCCTCTTTATTCCATTTATTATTCTGTGACAAATCAAGCCTGATATCTGCCCGGGATTCCCCTATGACCCGAAGGTCCCTCTGTAATTGGACACATAGGTCCCTCTGTATATGGACTCATAGGTCCCTCTATATTTCAGATCCAGGGCAAGACCGTCACAGATCCTCTTTAATCATATGATTCATGTACTTTCAATACCATATATGAACATCTCAATTCTATCAACTGCATATCCATATTAAATTCTGTCAAATAATTTCAATACGATATATAAACATATTCCTTACACAAATTACGTATTCATGTCATATTCCACCACCATATAAACCAAATATTCATTGCACTTTATCACATTAAAAATCAACCACACAACACTTGTAAAATTAAAAGTGTGAGCTCTCACTAGATTACAATTGATATCTAGTTGGATTCTTGATTATGTCTCTGGTTTTATAGCTCACAGTCTAAAAGGTAAAAATATGGGTGAAAATTCTCTCCTAAATCTCAACCTTATCGTATTTATCTCTAAAAGTTCCTCTCGGCTTTTCACCATTTGACTCTCCCTCTCCTAATTTACAGCTCTGATTCCTAATCTAATCTATTTTCTCTTTTCTTTTATTTTCTTTTATTTTGCTGCTCTTCCTCCCCTCTTCCCTCTGAAACCACCTTATATCCAACATATATCCCATTTTAATAGTTGCGATGTACTTTTAATAATTTAAATGAAATATGTACATTGTGTACACGTAGTAATTTTGTAGTGTGCACGAATAGATATATTACAAAACATACAAGCAAATTGGGTGACTAACCTATTCCATGCAATTACACGTGAGTAGACTGATCTACATTGAGCATATAACATTTTTTTGTTATATTAAATTAATTCTATGCTACTACATATTTGCATGCCCAAAATAATATATCCATGCACACTATCTCGATTATTACACATGCACATATGACTACTATAATATTTAAGATAGCACATGTACATATAATATATACTAGTAGTATTTATTTGTAAATACTTTGAAGTGTAAATCTCGAATAATTAACTATATCGACTATTCTAAGATTATCAGATACTCTGTATTACTTTTATAATACTCATATACTATAAGTTTCAGATTAGGGTAGGGATGTTACAGAGGAAGCCGCCGCGCCTCCTCAAAGGGGACCCCGGACTTACATCCATCGTAACCGGGAGGATGCCGCCGCAAGGTTAGAACGTGATTACCTCATTCCGAACCCGGTATGGGGAGATATCTACTTCCGTCGCCGTTTCTGAATGTCACGCGCGCTATTTTTGCATATCGCGAGTACATTGGCGGCATGGGAAAAGTACTTCAGAGAAGGGTACGACGCTGTTGGTCGTCCTAGCCATACGACGCTCCAGAAATGTACTGCAGCGATCCGTCAGCTTGCTACTGGACAAATGACGGATTCGTTCGACGAATACCTGCACGTCGGAGAATCCACTGGGAGGCTTTGTTTGTTGAACTTCTGCAAAGGCGTCCGGGCAGCCTTCACCGACGAATTTATGAAGAAGCCAACCACCGTAGATTTTCAGTCTCTGCTCCAACTTCACGAACAAGTGCACGGATTCCCCGGGATGCTCGGGAGTGTCGATTGCATGCATTAGCAATGGAAGAATTGCCCTGTGGCGTTGAGGGGGTCATACACGAGCGGCCACAAAGGCACCCACCCCACCGTTATACTCGAGGCCGTCGCCGACTACCGGCTATGGATTTGGCAATGCGTATTTCGGGGTCCCCGGCTCGAACAACTACGTCAACGTGCTCAACAATTCCGACCTCTTCGATGAAATTCTGAATGGTAAAGCGCCGGCCATCAACTTCATCGCTAACAATCACCAGTATAAAATAGGGTACTATCTTGCCGACGGCATCTATCCGAAGTGGCCAACCTTCATGAAGACGTTCAACAGACATGCGAATGGAAAAACAGTCTCTTTTTGCGCAGAAGCAAGAGGCTGCTCCGAAGGATGTGGAGAGAGCGTTCGGGGTTCTCCAAGCTCGATTCAACATTATCAAAGCCCCGGCTCGACAGGTGGTTTATGGAGAATATGGTCGACATCATGTATACGTGCATAATCTTGCACAACATGATTGTCGCCGACGAAGGACCTGAGGCGGGAAATTGGTTCGACCCTGAAATCCCGGGAAGCTCAACCGCAAGTAGTCCGCCTCGAACGGGAGTGCATCCGTCTTTGCAAGAGCGATTGTCTATTCGGGCAAGGACACGTGATTCTACCGCCCACGCCCAACTCCAGGAGGATCTAATGGAGCACATTTGGGCAAAATTTGGCAACCGTTAGATGATCGTCACTAGAGAACTCCTTCTTCTGCTTCTTTGCCTCCATTTTTTTTTATTTGAGTTTAAGTGTGCAATTTGTAATTTCTAGTTTTTTAAATTATGTCTTTTTTATTTTTTTAGGTATTTAAATTGTAATTTTATTTTATTTAATGAAATGTGTTTTTATTAATTGAATTTGTTGAAAATAAAAATAAAAAATGAAATTGAATGAATAGTTAAGGGATGAGATGGTTAAGAGATGGAGGGATGCAGGTGTTGTCTCTTAGATAAGAGATGAGTTGAAAAGTACAGTGGGGCCCATAAATAGTGAAGAGATGAGACGGTTAAGAGACAGATAAGAGACAGGGATGCGGATGGCCTAATGAGTACTACTATTAACTAAGTTAGGATTGTTGTAATCTAGTTTGGCTATTATAATTTGTCTCGGTAGTACACGTGACAAATGATTTAAATTTGTGAAATTAAATATACAAAATCGAGCTTTTCCAAGTAAAATGTTATGGTATATTCATTTTTTCTAATACTCCCATCGTTCCAATTTAAGAGTCACATTTTGTCATTTAAGTCTGTCCCAGTTTAAGAGTCACATTTAGAATCTACCATATTTGGACATAAAATTTAACCTCATTGTTGATGAAAGTTACACTCAAATGCCATTACTTTCATAAAAATAAAACAAAATAAAATCCTAAACAGACAAAAAGTCAAAAGGATCTTACTTTTCACTACCTCACTTCAATTATTACACATTTCAACAACTACTATCTCACTTCATTAATTACACATTCAACCAATTTTTTAAAACACTGTAACTAAATTTTATTCTTAGGGCGCGTTCAGGTTGCTTCATAAGAAATGCAAAGAAATAATTCTTGTGGTAAATCAGGCATGTAGGGCCCACATATTTGAAGACTATTTCTTTTGTTCAGGTTTTTAGAAACGAAACGAGAATTGCATTTATGTCCCAATTTTGATTTATTTTATAAAATCTATTAGTGGATGTGTAGACTAAAATACCCTCATCCAAAATGAAAAGATCACTCTCGGCGCGCAAGTGAAATTTGGGCGCCTAATTTGATTTTTTCACAAAAGCTCCGCCTACAAAAGGGTGTCGGCGCTGATAATAGATTTCAACATTCTCCACACAAAGCGGCGACTTGGAGCTACGAATTCTTCAAGGTATGCACTACACCACTCGATAATTATGTGAAATTTCGTTAGAAGTCGGGTATGTGTTTCATGCGTGCGGCGTTTTTTTTTGTGCAATCAATTTGGGTCTTTATCAATTTTTGGAGATTTTTGGTATCGAAGTTGTTCGATAGAGATCCAGCTATGCATATGCGGGCGGTAGGATGTACTGACTCTGGAATCTATATCAAATGTGTGAATATTTCTTTGAATGGAATCATATAGTAGCTGTTGTAACCCTGATTATGATTTGGTCTTGTAGTTGCATTCATCTTATGAATTGAATTTTGTGTGGTTTATTCGACGTTATGCTCACGGTTTGAAGGCAATGTCAAACTCCCAACGAGTTGGGATGCATCATGGTATTGGTAGTAGCATCGAAGGTGTGTACTTAACTGCCGTTGTGTATATAAAGTATGCACTTGTGACCAACAAACCTTTATTGCTTGTATGAAGCTTGTTTTGTTGTTCGATTCTATCTATCCAGGGAACTATGTATCGCCACCGCGGAAGTATCGTAAGGGGATAGGTCTCGAAGGATGTGGGTTGTACGCGAGGAGGAGATCCTAGCAGCTACGTTACTAGACCTAGTGGCCCATGGTTGGAAATCCGATAATGGTTTTCATGCAGGTTATCAACAGAAGATCGAGGATGCTATACAAGCGGAGTTCCCAAAGACAAATATCAAGGGTACTCCTCATGTGACATCGAAGATTTCAGCGTGGAAGGGACACTGCAACAGCCTCAATCGAATCTTAAGTCGGAGTGGAGTGGGTTCAATAACGATGGCGAATACAAGATAGACTGCAGCGACGAACAATGGGCACAAATTGTTCAGGTTTCATAAATGAAATCCTTCTTACAAATAATGCATTTATTTTGAAGACTACAGTGTGTTGTAACTGTGACCTTAGTAATTTGACCTTAGTAATCCACTGAAAACTTTTTTTGGTACAGGCTGATAAACATGCAAAGTTTATGCGGACGAAGTCTTGGCCACTTTGGGAGACTTGGAAGGCAATATTTGGCAAAGATCGTGCCAGTGGTGGTGGGGCTGAGGACCTGCAAGCGGCTGCTAAGCGGCAGCGAGATAAAGTCGCTGCTGCTGCAAGCCAAACACGCTAGGCTGATGAGCTCCCGTTGTCTGAAGAATTCCCAAATCACGAAACTGATCCGGTGGCAGAGCAAGTGGAACAGAACGACATAAGTTCAGGAAACAATGAGAGGCACACGTCTACCACCAAATCTGGTGGAAGCAAACGCAAGAGCACCTCCTCTAATGATGCACTGTTGGACTTCTTAGCTAATCTACATGCCGACACTAACGCTCGGTTGGAGGTTATTGCTGCAAGAATCAGGTACGAGTTTGATTTGGGAAAGGCTAGGCAAGAGGTTTTTGACAAGCTTGGTACCGTTGACGGCCTAACTCTTGAAGAGAGGTACGACCTCTGCGACATCCTCAGCAAAAATTCGGAGTGGATGGAGGTTTTCATAGGGATGCCACCGAATGCTAGGCCGGGGTATCTGAAAAGGTTTGTCAAACCAAATAACCTGCCCAAGTGAACGCAGTTGCTGGTATCTCTTCATCCCATGGTATTATAATTGGCTAATGATAATTTATCCCAACTTGTCTCTCCTGATGCATAAGTTAAGTAGAAGTAAATGCTTTTTTTGTAAACTTTGCCTATAGTACGCAAAACGTTTTGTAAACCTATTCAAGGTGGGACAGTATATGGGACTTTTGATGATGATAATGTAAATTATATTATGTTTGCTGATTTGGTTGGTGTGTACATTGTTTGAGTACTGAAAGTCGGTTGAGGTTGTGTTGTTTTCCACACCTCATGAGATGAAAATGCGGCTGCAATAGCTGCAACCACAACTCCAAAATGGCCAAAATTATGTTGGGTTTAGCATAATGAAAATGGTCAAAATACACTTTATTTGGCCTTACATCTGATCGTTGTATTAATCTGATATATCCACCAATCCTTACAAAATCACATTGAATCATATAATTGCACTTTATATCCACTGCAGCTCGATGAATCAGCCAAGGAACTTGAGAAATAATCTACATATTTGTTTCAAGCCATGCCTTATCCCATGAATCATTTTCCTAACCGACTTAAAATGGAATTGACTTGCAGCAATAAACAAGCAAAAACACCTAATGGCCTCACCAGAAAATGACTACAGCGATTACATTGAGCAAGGAACCAACACCTAATGGAACCAATTACTCTATCTACAACAAAACTATTTTGCCTGCTTTATTCACACATTTTTAAAAATTCGGACGAGTTTGTAAGAAATGCAAACAACAAGAGGCTTCACCTTTTTGTAATTTTATTCATTCTCCATAGAAGCCTTTTTTCTCTACAACATACTATCTGTTATATATAATTAGATGATTCCAGGCAACATGTAGTACATAAATGCGTAATTGTTGAAGCCGAAGTTACAAAAAATGTTGCCATATATCCATTGGCACCAGTGTCATATAATTTGTTACTGCTAAAAGGAGATAGATCTTATCATACGTAGGCATCTAACAACAGGGAATACAGAAGGGGGAAATACAAAACATCCATATCGTACTAAGCAAGAGCGTCCAAAAACAAAATCGCATAGTCCACAATCCCGTTATTTAAATGAGGAACTAGCAATGCTCTAAACTGTCCACACACTGAATCACTTACCCAAGTTAGTGATGGAACCGGCAGCGGAAGCGGGTGTTTTTGCATGGATTATCATAATTAACAATTATCAATCACACCAATAAATCACATAATAATCGGATCTATTTAGAAGATTATTTAGACAAAATCTATTCGCGTAATACTCACATGTATCATGCTCATAACTTGAATTAATCATGCTTTTAGAATATTGAAACCTAAAACATGTTTTTCTACGGAGCAGAAAAATACCTAATTAATTCTCCAAAGAATTGAAGATGGCTAGCTTCTTCTCCACGTGATGCTTTGAATACTAGACCACAAATCTTCTCTCTGGTTCTCAAACTGTACTCCAATATCAGTGTGGGCTGATCTCACTAGAATACTAGGACTTAAATAAAGAAGACAGAATAAATCCTTTTGAGAAAAGGAGTAGAATTCGAAATCTCCTTCAGCTGGGGAGTTTTGAAATTTTCAAAAATTTTGAGAAATAAAATTGTGTTATTTCTGTCTCCTTTATTCTCCTATTTATATTAAGTTCCTTTTGGGCCCAGACAGGGATCTATGGAAGGTTTTGGATTTGGGCTCATCCAATTTACTTTTTACTAATTAAATTGAACCCACAATTTAATATAAGTTATATACTTACAAGTAAACCAGATATAAAAATGGCGACTAGGGTTGCTGTTTCCATTATGATTATATAATTTCAAGACCCCAACGAAATTCGAATATTATGAGCAGCCACTACAGAAGTAATATTGAACTCTCCCCATCCAAATCCGAAATTACAAGTAATCCGGGTTTCCGTTTATATTTCATTTCCCGCGCTTAAGATAAAAATGTCCATTAATTAATTAATATCTGCTATAGACTTAATTAATTAACTTCTTATTAATTCCAAGAGTGGACTTAGCATGAAACGCTTATTTATTATTCATAGAGTAATCAAACTCCAACTAGCTAGGTTCCGAATAATAAAACCTTGTTTCACGCTCCACTTGAGGACATTATCAAACGAGACTCAGCTCGCGCACGATTCAATATAATAGCAATCCTAGCACCGCTAGATATTGATCACCACTACCCAATATATCAGGATCATTGGGTTACGAAAAATCCGCACCATTTGATAAGTCAAAGTAATGCATAATCAATACCGTACGCTCAATGCTAACCTACATTGATTAAGAAACAAATATTTATCAAAACCTCGCCTTTCAGTAGATAGCATAAGGGCAAGTCTTGCTGTTAGATCCGTTCATCTATACCACACCAATGTCATTTTATTTCAGTAAGGCTTAGAAATATGCGGACTGACATTGCAACCTTTCTCAATGGATAGTCAAATTCCAACTAGGTTGTGAAATTTATCTTTTTCTTTGTTTAGGACTGACCGTGTTACCTTAAAGTGGACGACGCCCACAACCGGTCTACTAAAACAAAGACTTAGACTTTGTTAAGTTAACTTATACATTTAAACATGCATCAACATCCATTAAATGTAAAACATAACAACATTATGACAAAAATCATCTGTTTTATTCATTGGAAAATAAAATAAGAGTTTTACAGTATTCAATCACTCGAAACGTGATTTCTAATATACAAACTCTAACAGTTAGGCCACCAGCCAATTGGTGAATTGGATCCACATGAACTAGCGTGCGGTGAGATGGTCGATGGACCAACATTTCCTTCCATCTGAGCATCTACTGGTTTGGGTGGGGTGGTGGAAGCTCACGCCCTTTTTCGAACCTAGTGCGCAGCTTTCCATCGGGTGCAAGATCTATGAAGTAGATTCCAATATCCGTTGTTGATTCTCTGTCCGTCGGAGGTGTATCTTCGGGGAAAAGCTGGCGCCGTTCGGTCGGTGGAGGGAAGATTGCAGGGGAGTTGACCTTGTCATTCAACTCTCCACTATCACCGCCATGTAACTCCTCGGTTGGTACAACCTCAGTACTATCTAAGATTAGAATCACCTCTTTAGCTCCCTCGACCTTGACGTTGGACATACCGAAAACGCATGCTAGCTTTGTCTGTTCCGGCTCGGCACGATGATAGTATGCCCCGGCAAACCAATCATGCTACCAAAACAGAGTTCGATTAAAACACAAGGATCCACTGTGAAGACAAGTTTAAACAAAAACAACGAAGAGTAAACGTAATAGCAGGCTGCACCTTCAGTATTCTAGCCCATAGGTCGTCCGCGGCTACAATGACCGAGTTCGTCTGGTCCCATGGCGCGCGGAAATGGACCACAACATCTCTGAAGGTGTTGTACCTGCGTTTCAGAAATCCAAGGCGTTTCGTCACATCTTCCTCAGTTTCAGTCCAACGTGTCTCCTTCTTCAACGCGATGATCGTATCCAATATGATGGTGTCGGTTTCGGGCGTCCAGCAATCATATTAAAAGAACGAGGCTTGGGAAGGGATATTCATAGTATGAGTAGTGGCATGAATTATGAGCAAAAGTGAAGAGGTGATTGAGTTTAGTCTTCTCAAGGGACTTATTTAAACCAGTCTGTAATTAATTGTGATTGATAGATATCTAACCCAAACTGAGATAACCTGACGCACCGTAGCAAGTTGCAAAGCTTATCAACCAAGTAATGACTCAAACTGAGATCCACCACCGCCAAAAGTGGAGTGAATTGAGTGGAACTTTGTTGCCAAACTGAGATCCACCACCCTGATTTGCATCTCTCAGTACACGAGAATCACCGGCTGACCCCTCCCATCCCGGTAGTAGATACACGAACTGCATATGTCTGTCACACACAGCCAAAGTGTTCGTAGCGATTTGCCCCTTTCGTGTTCGATACCTAGGCTTATCAGCGCCACTAACAAGGACATTGATGTGTGTTCCATCGAGTGCTCCCAAGCAGCCCTGCATAAAAAAGATGTCAAAATGTTAGGCAGCATGTTGTTAATTTTTTCACAAAGTAGAAGGTTATTGAGGAAGTGAATTTCTTACCTTAAACCACCGCCACCGATGGTCTGTACAATCTTCAGGGACAGGCGTGGGCTTACTGAGAAGAATGGAGTGAAGACTGAGTACAGCACCCAAGACCTTGTTCACATAATAAGAGACAGTCCCACCCGACCTCCAGAATTCAAAACCAACAGCCCTATTTTTTTTATGATGCACAAGCGTCCCAACAAATATGGCAACGTGCTCTTCAATCCCCAAACACTTACCCACGGTCAAACCTCCACGCTCTTTAAGAATTCGACATAACTTTCCAAAAGTGTGACAATCCATTCTAAGTTTCGCAATGCAGTCTGCGTTGGTGAGATTAATCAAGTGTTCCATCCATTTCAATTGTTCTGGTACTTTTCTAATAACACTAAACCGTCGAGCATGGTCAAGGATTTGTCGTTTCTTGCGTTGCGTACGGGCACACCTATATCTACGGATGAGAACAGTGGCCTCTACACGACACATGACCATTAGGTCTTCAAGCATCGTGGACAGTTGGGCATAATTTGATGTATCAAGAGTCATCCTGTTTATGACGATAGACGGTCGTGACAGATTTTGGGAACCTTACACGGCAAGCATATCAGCAACGGCTAGTGAAATTGAACACTCAGCAACGGGATATTTTATAGGGGGGGCAAACAAAAGAAGTGACATTTAACACACAAAAGGGTAACCCAAAACATAACCATGATACAGTAGAGGGTTTATGGGGAACCTATATAGGTTTTGCTTCAAATATCACCAATAAATACAAAAAATTGCATATCATTTCTATCTCCAGTGATTAAAATCTACAGATGTATATCTTGATGTTTTGCCAAAATTAAATTTCAAATTAATAAATGAAATATAATATTCTAGGGAAGCCGTATTACCTCCGGTTGGCACAGTATTTGTAAGATTCCAGAACTACACAAACCTGTGCGACCCAATGAAACCAAGCTTGAATGAGTGGTACGATTTAGCAATACAAAAGCTTAGGAGTTAAAGAAGAATGAATGGAAAGCTATCATATTGGAATGAGATCGACAATCTCGTACAAATACCGACAGTCGACGGAAGAAACCCTGACCAAATGGTAAACACTTCTGCACCTCTTCTGGAACGCCGTCAACGATGATTGAACACACCAGGGATTGTAACCTTCGAACCAACCTTTCGTCGCTTTCTTCGAGTTCCACCCACTCAGCTCTTGAGACCTCCCCTCAGCTCGAAGGGGAGCTTTTCCACGAGAAGCCCTAATTTGATTTGGGAAATGAGAGACGAAAGGGGGATTGAAAATTGAGAGGGGTAAAAGGGAAATTTGCCCCTCAAATCTTACTTTCAGACCCGCATCCAGTTTCAAATACCAGCCCCAAACCAATATTTTATTATGTCCATTTGAGAGGTGAACAGTACGGGCCTTGGTGATTTCTAGGGCTTTGCTAGAAATGAAACAATAAAGTTGAACACCAGAAAAGCATAAGAAATGGGCCGAAATCTGCCTATATCTTACATCCTGAACGCGCCCTTAAACTGGGACAGAGAGAGTATAAGTGAATGAGAAATTGTGAATTAAAATTGATGACTAAATATAGTGGAGTTAAGTCGGGCTTCATGCCTTGTACGACGGGTGCACCATGGGCTTTGATCTTGACACGTCCAATGGACTTTGATCTTGACATTAGATATTAGAATGTTCTTTGAAAATTAGGGGTGTCAATCGGGTCGGCCCGTCGGGTTTCGGGCCAACCCTATTCGGGTTACGGGTTAATCGGGTGCGGGCTAGTCGGGTTGTGATTTCTTTCGGGTTATAAAAGTTCAACCCTAACCCTAAAAGCTCGGATTTCGGGCTAGCCCATCGGGTTAATCGGGTTGCTATCGATAGGATTAACATGCGATCAATCCCATAAATAATGATGAAAATTAGTTAATTCATTAAATGTAAAATATTTAATAATGATAAATTTGAGATATATGCTTAAACTCAATTATAAACATAATCAAATACTAATATTTGAGATATTTCGTAAAATTTTAATGCATATTTTAGAAATTTAAATAAATTTTTAGTGAATTTAAAGTTTTTAGTTTATATATCAATTATTATATTAATAAAAATTCAATATATAATTTATATATTTAATATAAAATTGAAAGTTACTTTTTTTAGTTATCTATAATTACAAAATCAATCAATGAAGTGTCGAATTAGGAGTAAAAATTAGAATAATAAAAATTTTATCGGGTTTTCGGGCCAGCCCATCGGGTTTTCGGGTCTGGCCCTAACGGGTTGCGGGTTAAGCGGGTGCGGGCTAGTCGGGTTGTGATTTCTTTCGGGTTATAAAAGTTCAACCCTAACCCTATAAATTTGGCGGGCTATTCGGGCCAGCCCACGGGTTGCGGGCTACATTGACATCCCTATTGAAAATATATATTGATCTTAATTTAGGACCAACTTAACTAGACCAATCCCAAGAGCTTTTCACATGCATCTCCACGGGTCTTCTCCAGTGGAACATGAGTGATGTAAACCATGACTCCATGAGACATTCCTTAACATGATGTCGAGATTCATCTTGTAGACGATGATAAAATGATTTTGTTTTTTATTCATTGATTCTTATAAAAGAGTACTCCTCCTATTTTTATAACATGTGTAAGATATAAAAAAAATACTTATAGTACTAAAAATAATTCAAATTCAATCATCTTACCAACCATTCTATTTGAACAAAAAAATAGAAAAGTGAAAAACACCAATCACCATAGTAACCAAACAAACCCTAGATTCGACAACTCTCAAATCTGACACTTTCTTACCTTCTAGCTAGGTTAGGCGATTTCTGGAATCAAGCTAGTTACCATCACAAGCAAATCACACATAGCAACAGAGAGAAGATGAAGGAGGAAGAAGATGATATAAAAAATCGCAGAGAAGGGAGGGCGAAATGAGAGATGAAGAATGAATCGTCCATTGGCCAAAATATGGGCCACAATATATCCTCTCAATAGATTTCGCAAATAAACTTAAGGCAGCAATTAAAAAACTTTTTGCGTCTGGGTGCTATACATTAATACAAGTGATCAATATCCAATTTTAACAAAAAAAATTCGTATGCTGTTTTTTCTTATTATGTCTCCAGGTTTACTCTAGTATTGTATCTCTCTATTACTCTTTAATTCTCTATCTATTTATCTCAATAAATATAAATTTATCAAATTCATCCTTTATACTTCCTCCGTCCATAAAAAATAGGACAATTATTGTATGATACGAGTTTTAATGTAGAATTAGTAAAGTAAGAGAGAAGGAGAAAAAAAGAAGTGAAAAACAGTGTCAGCAGAATGACGTGTATAACTATTATTTGTTGAAAATTTTCCATAAATGAATGTGTTCTCTTTTTGTACTCTATTTTTATTTTTTATTTTTTTAACAGAGGGAGTATACGCTTATCTACGCTGCCAGGTTTAGTTTGACAAATTATTTGCATACACATAATAATAATATGGCTTATGAAGCTCTGAATTCCCTGCAACAAACTTTACTCCAAATCCTTCAAAGCAACGATCATCTCACCACTCATCATATAAAATCACGAATTATATCCATCCACGACAAAGCCGTTGTCTTGCAATTGAATCTCAACCATTTTCCAGATAAAGAAACAATAAGGGAGGTTGCAAATACATCAGAAGAGATTATTCAATATCTTTTTTCCTCAGAATATCTATCAAACTGTAAATCAATAGATACAGGTCTCAGACTTTCAGATCAGTTGGGGGAATTGGCTGAGGAGCTCGACTCAACTGTCGGAGATGTGGTTGACTACTGCAAGAGCAACAAAGAAGTGAGTGATTCTCCTCCTGTTAGTGAAATTGAAGATCAAACGGTTGCACAGGAGCTGTCTGTCATAAGTTCAAATCGGTTTAGAAATATAGCGGATAAAATAAAGTCAACTGTTGGTTCCGACAGTAACGATTCAGTTGACTTTGATGAAGATCCGAATGATTCACCATTATTGTTGTTATCTCCACCCATAAGCAAATATGTGGTGGTTGGTTCCGATGAAGATATATTACAGATGAAGAACAGGCTGACTAGCATTTCAGCCAGCCGAGAAATCCTCCCTATTGTCGGAATGGGAGGCATTGGTAAGTCCACACTTGCTAGACATATTTATGATGATCCAATGGTGATGAAGCGTTTTGATATTCGAGCATGGGTCACAGTATCACAAGATTATAGTGTTGAAAGTATTCTCTCACAATTACTAGCTTCGGTCAAAGGAAAAGTGGATCGAGAAGGAAGGGATTCGTTGAAAGTAATCGAAGGAAGGGGGAATCAAATTTACAATATCTTTTTGGATGGGAGGTATCTCATAGTGATGGACGACATATGGAGTGCCAAAGCTTGGCATAGCGTAAGCTGGCTATTTCCTAAAAATCATAATGGAAGTTGTATCATATTAACCACAAGGCTAATGGATGTGACAACTTATTGTACCTCTTTGCCTGTTCATATGATGTGTTTCTTGGATGACGAACAAAGTTGGCGTTTGTTCCACCACAAGGTTTTCGGAGATCAAGATTGTCCTCTTGAGCTACGTAGTGTTGGGGAAATAATTGTAAAAGGATGTGGAGGACTGCCTCTGTCAATTGTAACTGTGGCAGGACTTTTATCGAGGATTCCAAGAACTCCAAAGTTGTGGCAGCAAATTGAAGTAAATGATGGGCACTTGGGATCAATATTATCTTTGAGTTACAATCACTTGCCTCAAGATTTGAGGGAGTGTTTCTTGTATATGGCAGGCTTCCCTCAGGATTACGAGATTCATGTCTCTGAACTCACCAAACTTTGGGTAGCTGAGGGCTTTTTGGAACCACGAACTAAACCTGGAACCTTTATGGAACTAGTAAATAAACTTAAAATCGTAGAAGAGTCAGCAGAGCAGTGCTTGGAAGATCTGATCAGACAAAGTCTAGTTTTAGTCACTAGCAGGAAAATTGATGGCAAAATCAAAAGTTGCAAGCTACATAGTATGGTGCGTGACTTTTGTGTGAGACAAGCTGGACAAGAGAAGTTCCTTCTTCATGTTAACGACTACTTCCCTAATCCTATCTTGAGAAGGCATTTTCTTCCAAAAGTCCTCCAAAATCATCATCGCTTAAGAGTTAGCTGGCATGATCTACACCTTAAAGATTCTTTGCATAGCTCCACCACTTCTATTATATGCATCCCACAAAGGGGGTATAAGCCTAAAGGATCTGTAGAGAACTTTAGTTCATTGAGGGTCCTTCACGTTTTACGGAGAAATGATCATTCATATTGGGAGCTAGGTCAAGTGTTTAACTTGATTAGTCTCACTTACCTTGCTTCCAACATTCCTGATAGTATTGTCCCTCCAGCTATAGCAAAGCTTCAGAACCTGCAGACTTTAATTATTTATAGATCTGATGTTCGTTTGCCAGTGGAGATTTGGAGCCTGAGGCAATTGAGGCATCTTATCGCCTTCTCATTTTATCCTTTACCCCTCCCCGAAGGAGCAACTCTTTCTCTTAAAAACTTACAAACACTTACTATGGCAGCAAACTTTGTATGTAGTGAAACGATGGTCAAAATGATCCTAAACATAAAAAAGTTGGGAATATGCTACTCTGAAGAGAAGTTTGGAGCAGGCTGTCATCTGTACAATCTTATACATTTGCGTCGACTTGAGAAATTGAAATTGAAGATGCAGAGTTCATCTATGCCGCATTTTGAAAATCTTGCTCATTCCTCTATCGCTGAAAAAGTTAGAATTAAGTGGCGGGTGGATTTCTACGAGAGCTATGGTGATTGTTGGTTCATTGCCGATTCTTCAAGTGTTGAAACTAAAGAACTATGCTTTCCAAGAGGAAAAATGGGAAACCATGAGCATGGGATTTCATCGTTTGATAGTTCTGCTTATTGAAGAGTCAAATCTGAAGTGTTGGAGAGCTAACAGGAGACACTTTCCGAGGCTCCAATGCCTAATGCTTCATTGTTGTCCATTCTTGGATGAGATTCCACATGACATTGGAAATATTCCAACACTCAAGTTGATTGAGATCGATGATCATAACCAATCTCTTTTGAACTCGGCAGAATTTATACTAGAAGAGCAATCGAATTTAGGGAATGATGACCTAAAAGTCGTAGTAAAGCATTCATGATCCTATTCCGGACTTGATTGTGCTTCATATCTGGTAAGGAATTTATAAAAGTTGCAAGGTATGACATCATTTCTCAGTTAGTAGAATATCTATTGATTCCTCTCATGTTTTTCAGATGCAGAGCTTTGTTGAGGTAGCTAATCAGATATTCTACGGATGAAAGAGGCAGAGATTGAATGGTTGGTGATGTTTGTTTAAGCTAGTTTCAAATGATGAATATTGTGTTATTATGCAATTCTCAAAGTTAAATGTTTGTTTGTATTGGCATTGTTGTTTACATTGTACTACTCTACACAGGGAAGAAATCGGCTTCAAAGAATAGGAATTGGTTGAACATCAAGCATGAAACCGCAAAAACAAATCTTTAGATTACAGCTACTGCTGGAAACTAGTACTGAGAAGTTATTGATTATGGAAAAGTAACCCTTCTCATCATTTGATTATATGCTTTTCTGTTTAGTGAAAGGTGATCTTCTAGATCATTCTCAGAGCTAGTATATAGTTTCTAGTCTTACATCTGTATCAATTAATTAATGAATACATCTTCTCTTTGATGAAATACAGACAATAGTCTTTTCAGTTCATTAATGGAATCACATGCTTTTGTTCTGGGGGCCCTATGAAGATATTTCTTGAATAATGATCATTTCTGCACCTCACACTCAACTTTTTCATTTTAGCTGTTTTGTATCCAAATAAGCATTTTCCCTGACAATTTGTTTGGCTGTTATGGCTTATGAAGCTTTGGAATCCTTGCAACAAACCTTACTCCTAGTCCTTCAGCGCGATGATCATCTCATCACTCCTCCTGTTAAACGACGAATTATATCCATCCACGACAAAGCTGTTGTCTTGCAGTTTAATCTCAAATGGTTTCCAGATAAGGAGACAATGAGGGAGGTCGCAAATACAACTGAAGAGATTATTCAATACCTTTTTCTCCCCAGAATAACTATCAAATTGTAAATTGATTGATCCAAGTGTCAGACTTTCAGATCAGCTGGGGAAATTGGCTAAGGAGCTCGAATCAACTGTTGGATATGTCGCTGACTACTGCAACAGTGATTCTCTCTCTGTTAGTTCATCATCAAGATCTGCACTCAAGAATGAAGTTGAAGATCTGACAGTTGCAACGGAGCTGATGATCAGATTATCAATCCGGTTGAGGAGATTTACGGAGAAAATAAAGTTAAGTTCTAGAGCATTAGTAGATGACGATCTTGTGGTGGGTTTTAAAAACGATGTGTTGCAGATAAAGCACCGGCTTAATTGCAATGACAGACTACGAATTCTCCCTATAGTCGGAATGGGAGGAATTGGGAAGTCCGTACTTGCTAAATATATCTATGATGATCCATTGATTATATGCCATTTTGATATTCAAATTTGAGTCACAATATCACAAGATTATAGTTTAGCAAGTATTCTCTCACAAGTACTAGCTTCGATCAAAGATGATGTAGATCGAGGTGGGAGGGATTCGTTCAAAGGACTTGAAGCGGCGAAGGTTGAAATTCACAAAATGTTATCCGGGAGGAGGTATCTCATAGTAATGGACGACATGTGGAGTGCGGAAGCTTGGGATCACGTACGAAGGCTATTTCCTAACAATGATAATGGAAGCTGGATCATATTAACCACAAGGCTAATGGATGTGGCCACTTATTGTACCTCTTTGCCTGTTCATATGATGCGTTTCTTGGATGACGAACAAAGTTGGCGTTTGTTCAATCACAAGGTCTTCAGAGATCAAGATTGCCCTCTTGAGCTACAAAATGTTGGGGAAAAAATAGTAAAAGGATGTGGAGGTCTGCCCCTCTCAATTGTTAATGTAGCAGGACTTCTATCGAGGATTCCTAGAACTCCCAAGTTGTGACAGCATATTGAAGTAAATGATGGACAGTTGGGATCAATATTATCTTTGAGTTACAACCACTTGTCTCCACATTTGAGGAAGCGTTTCTTGTATATAGCAGGCTTCCCTCAAGATTATGAGATTCATGTCTCTGAACTCACCAAACTTTGGGTAGCTGAGGGCTTTTTGGAACGGCGAAATGAATCCGAAAGTGAAGAAATGGTGGCAGAGGAGTGCTTAGAGGATCAGATCAAGCAAAGTCTAGTTTTGGTCACTAGCTGGAAAAGTGATGGGAAAACCAAAACTTGCAGGCTGCATAATATGGTGCGGGACTTTTGTGTGAGACAGGCCGGGCAAGAGAAGTTCCTTCTTCCTGTGATGGACTACTTCCCTAACTTGATAGGGACTCCGACATTTCATCAAAGCAAGACGACAGGAACGACGCTGCAGAGCTCCGACCAAACCGAGAGCCATCAGTCGAAGATCCAGGCCCAACGCGAGTCACGGAAACCGAAAGCAAGCCCAAGAGAAAGAGATCCAAACCAGCCCACTTCAAAGATTACACGTCCCACTAAATTTCCATTCCTTATGTTATTTCCTTTTATTTGTTTTTGGTTTATTTCCTTTTAGTATGAACAATAATATTTACTTAATTAGAGTCAAATCTTCTTGGGTTTTCTTCTTGATTCTTTCCCAAGTCGTAAGTCCGAATCAAGTAGGGGGAATTCTATAAATTGTAGAATTCCCACTAGATCGAGTCATTGAGAAATAAAGTTAATTCTTTTCCTCATTCTCCGTCTTCTTAACCCTAGCACTTCAACTAGGGATTGCTTTTCTTTCATAAACTCACGTAAACTTGCATCATAAACCTACGAGTGCTCGAATCTAATCGATATCTAGTGCTTTCATTGATCACTCTCCTCCTCCCCAACCATGCCTTCCACAGAAGAAACAACGGAGGATTCTAAGACCCATGAATACACACAGCAGGAGATTGGCCAGATGATTTTTGATATGCATAAGTACGCTCGGGTCTTCGGGACCACAATACAAAGGGGACGGTCCAGTTGATGATGATGCCATTGCTAAAAAAATTGAACATGCACAAATACATACTACTCAGTAACATATTTGTTTAGCTTAAAAAACCAACACAAAATTTTAATACCTATAATTTTATGAAATGGAATTTTTCCTCCTCAACTCAAACAATGAAACCCAAAGATTGTTTTTTTTACTCTTTCCAATTCCACCATTAATTTCATGTATGAAGTGAGTTAGCTTGTTCTATTTGCCATTCAAATCTCAATTAAAGAATCAATTCAAATATACTAAAAACGAAGCTTCATCATCAACTAACAATGCACAATAAAGACAATTACAAACTTAATCTCACAATGCACACATTCTTGTTTCAATTCTTCCAAAAAAATAAACCAATTACAAACCAATTACAAAAAATTGCACAAACCCTAACCAAAGGGGAAACAAGGATAGAGGCTGAGGTAATACATACCGTGGGGGAGAGAGCGGCGGCGGCGGCGGCAGGTCGACGAGAGCGGCGGCAGCGGCGGCGACGAAGCAGCAGAATCGAAGAAACGCCTTCTGCCCGATTCTGTTATGGAATGCCTTCTGCCCAATTTAATTCAAGTTAGAAACGCATTCTTAGAATGCGTATTTCATAATTTTGACTTTTCTGGGTTGACTGCCGATTTAGCTTTGTTGCGCATTCTAAGAATGCGTATTTGAAATACGCATTCTTAGAATGCGCAACACCTATTTACAGAAATAAAAAAAAACTAGCCTATTGGTGGAACCATTTTTGTAGAAGACCCCATTTATAGAATTTAGCCATTACATGATATCAGTGTTTAGTGTGCCACTGTGTAGCCCTTTTTTCGCGAGCATTAGAATTTTGTATCAAATTTTTTCTACGTATGAATTTATATGGAAATTCAAATAATGTGAGAAATTCTAAATCTGAAATTTTTAAAAAAATTATAACTAAATCTGAACCGACCCAATTCGATTATCAACACAATCTTTGAGCACAAAAACCTTGATCACTATACAATATTAACCTATACTATTATTTATTCTCATGCGATTGGCCCACGAATAGCATGCAATCACCGGGTGTTCAAGACACTTCAGAGTCCTGTGAGCACAATAGTGCGTGCTTGCTCAATTCTTCCCGAGCATAGCCGCCCTCTGATGCTCTCTAATTCACTTTTTTCACAAGCTGGTGTGATGTAGTGAAGAGAGCCCGAGCTAGATAGAATCATTTGCCCCTCTGTTATAGGATATATACCCTCCTGGCCTGTATATGTTTTTATTATATGCTTAGGTTTAGTTTAGTGAAAGGTGATCTTCCAGATCATTCTGTACAATAATAGTCTTACATCTGTATCATTTAATTAATGAATATATGACATACAATCAATAGTTTTTTTTTTTGACTTTTTTCAGCTCATTAATGGAATCGCTTACTTTTCACACTCAACCTTTTCATTTTGACGTTTTTGAATCCAAATAGATAAGCATTTTGGTTGAGAAATTGTTGGGCTGGTATGGCTTATGAAGCTGTGGATTCCCTGCAACAAACCTTACTCCTAATCCTTCAACGCCACGATGATCATGTCATCACTCCTACTGTTAAGCAACAGATTGTATCTATCCACGACAAAGCTGTTGTGTTGCAGTTTAATCTCAAACGATTTCCAGAAAAAGAAACAATAAGGGAGGTAGCAAATGCAACTGAAGAGATTATTGAATATCTTTTCTCCCCACAAAATCTATCAGATAATGGATCCATAGACCCAACTGTCAAACTTTCATATCAGTTGGGGAAATTGGCTGAGAAGCTTGAGTCAACTGTTGGATATGTCATTGACCACTGCAAGATGAAGGATGAGCAAATTGCTAGAGCATTAGTAGATGAAAATCCGAGTGATTCACCATCAATACATCCAACCACAATTGCTACAGACAGAGATTTTCTGGTTGGTTTTGATGAAGATATAATACAGCTGAGGTCCCGGCTCATTGGTCATGATGGACGAAAAGTCCTCCCAATTGTTGGAATGGCAGGAATTGGTAAGTCCACACTTGCTAAATATATTTATGATGATCCATTTATCACATTCCATTTTGATATTCAAGCTTGGGTCACAATATCACAAGATTATAGTACAGCAAGTATTCTCTCACAATTACGAGCTTCGGTCAAAGCTAAAGCAGATGGAGTTGGAAGGGAATTGTTGAAAGAAATCGAAGCAGAGGACGTTGAGATTTTGCAAATCCTATGGGGGAGGAGGTATCTCATAGTAATAGATGACATGTGGTGTGTGGAAGCTTGGGATCACATACGGTGGTTATTTCCTGAGACTACCAGCGGAAGTAATATCATAATAACCACAAGGCTAATCGATGTGGCTACTTATGCTGCCACTTCGCGCTACATTCATATGATGCATTGCTTGGATGAGGAACAAAGTTGGCGTTTGTTCCAGCACAAGCTTTTCGGAGATCAGGATTGCCCTCTTGAGTTACAAACTGTTGGGAAAAAAGTTGTAAAAGGATGTGGAGGACTGCCCCTCTCAATTGTTATTGTGGCAGGAATTTTGTCTGGGATTCCTAGAACTCCAAACTTGTGGCAGCAAATTGAGGGAAATGATGGGAAGTTGGGAACAATATTATCTTTGAGTTACAACCACTTGCCTCCACATTTGAAGGAGTGTTTCTTGTATATGGCTGGCTTCCCTAAAGATTATGAGATTCATGCCTCTGAACTCGTCAAACTTTGGGTAGCTGAGGGTTTTTTGGAATGTCAAAAATTCAAATGCGTAGAAGAGGTGGCAGAAGAGTGCTTGGAGGATCTGATTAAGCAAAGTCTAGTTTTGGTCACCAGCCGAAAAAGCGACGGCAAACCTAAAAGTTGTAGGCTGCATTGTATGGTGCGGGACTTTTGTGTGAGACATGCCGGGCAAGAGAATATCCTTCTTTCTGTTATGGACTATTTCCCTACTCATATCTTGAGAAGACATTTTCTTCCACAAGTCCTCCAAAATCATCACTGCATAAGCGTTAGTTGGCATGATCTACAACTTAGAGACTCTACGCATAGCTCATGCACCACTTCTATTATATGCATCCCACACAGAGGGTATAGGCCCAAAGGCTCTGTAGAAAACTTTACCTCACTCAGGGTTCTTCACGTTTTACGCAGAAATGATCATTCATATTGGGAGCTAGGTCAAGTGTTTGAATTGATTAATCTCACTTACCTTGCTTCCTCCATTTCTGATAGTATTGTTCCTCCAGCTATATCAAAGCTTAAGAATCTTCAAACTTTAATTATTTATAGATTTGGGGTTCAGCTGCCTGTGGATATTTGGAGGTTGAGGCAATTGAGACATCTTATTGCCTTCTCATTTCATCCTTTACCCCTTCCCAAAGGAGCAACTCCTTCTCTAGAAAACTTACAGACATTGTCTATGGCAACAAACTTTGTATGTAGTGAAAGGATGATGGATATGATCTCAAACATAAAAAAGTTGGGAATATGCTACTCTGAAGAGAAGTTTGGTGCAGGTTACCATATTGACAACCTTATACATTTGCTTAAACTTGAGAAGCTAAAATTGGAGATGCATAGTTCGTTTGTGCCACGTCTGAAACCAGTTTTTCCTCCGTCGTTGAAGAAGTTGGAATTGAGTGGCGAGTGGATTTCATGGAGAGATATGACGATTGTTGGTTCATTGCCCAATCTTCAAGTGTTGAAATTAAAAAACTATGCTTGCTCTGGGGAACACTGGGAAACCATTGAGGGGGAATTTCGTATGTTGATACATCTGCTTATTGATGAATCAAATCTGAAGTGGTGGACAACTGAATATAACCACTTTCCAAGGCTCCAATGCCTAATGCTTCATCGTTGTCCATACATGGATGAGATTCCACATGATATTGCAGATATTCGAACACTTGAACTGATTGAGATCGATGATGGTAACCAATCTCTTTTGCACTCGGCAAAAAGAATACAAAAGGAACAGCGGGAGATCTGGGGAAATGATGAACTAAAAGTGATGGTAAAGCGTTCTTGATCCTGTTTCAAACTTGACTATGTACTTCATATCTATCAGGTAAGGAATTCATAAAAGTTGCAAGGTTTCACATCATTTTTTGCAACAGCTAAGCACCTTCCTCTCTTTTCAACATTTCTCAGTTGGTAGAATGTTGGTTGATTCCTCACATTTATTTTCTTCTCGTTTTCCAGATGCAGAGCTTTGATGAGGTTGCTTTATCAGATAATCTAATGACGAAAGGGACAAACAATTAAAGGTGCAATGGTTAGAAATGTTTGTTCTAGTATAGTACTTTTTGTATCAAATGGGAGAACAAATATTGTTCAAAATTTTATAACTAATATAAACTCAAGTATCCAAAAAGTTTCAAAAAATTTTAAATAATCACTTTTTTTAATATTATACATTTGGTTAAGTAAAACAATCTTGAGAAAATAACTGAAATATTATTTATGAAAAATGAGACTCATCTCACTAGGATGAGAAATTTATCATGAAGAGTTAGAAATGAATTTTAGTGAATAGATCAAATGGAAAACATGACTACTTTACATGAATGGAATTTTTTTTTTTTGTTGTTGATTTTGAGAGTTGCGAGATTAAACTTTATTAGTATTATTTTGAATAATTTACAATTACAATAAATAATGTTAAAAAAAAAAATCGGGTGACTAGGAGTCTTGGACCGCCACATCTAGGCCTGAAAATTTATTCCGCGGGTTTCGGATATTTCCGACCCAGTCCCAATACCCGACGGGTTTTGGGTACCCGAAACCCGAAATTATGGGTTCGGGTACGGGTTTGGGTAGTTAATGTTAGGATTTTTCGGGTTTAGGGTACCCGAAACCCGTATTAGGGTACCCGACTAATACCCAATTAAACCCGATTAATTATGTATTTAAGATAAATATTTTTATTTAGTATAGGGCCTATGGCCTGTAGGTAAATCTAGGGTAACTTTATTTTTAAATTAAGTAGTGTCTATTTGTCTAATGTCTATTTTATACAATATAGAATTGGGGAGTGATCAATTGCTAACTCATCATTTAATTGCTAACTAGAACTAATTTAAGGCCACATGATTTTTAAAAACGTGTGGTCTACAATTTGCCACGTGTAATTTTCGTTTTTATTAATTAAATTAAAAAAAACGCCAAATTAGGGTTTTGGATGAAAATGTCAATATAGTGTTTCGAAAATATCAACACAATGCTTTAACAATGTCAACACAAATTTAGGATTGACATTGTAAATGCTTTATATTGACATATTATCTTAACTGTATTGACATTAAATTTCTGTGTACGAAAAATATGAAAATTCTAGATTTTTTTTTTCAAATTTTGACGTCAGAACATATGCATGTAATATATCGTTGGAATCCTTATAAAATTATCTTTAATTTGATATATGTTATATGAATTTAAAGTTTTGGGATTTCTTTTAAAAGTTAGTTATAACTAACTTGACATTAATACCCCTATTGATTTTTATTGGAATTAATCTTATAGCCTTATTGACTTTTTTGTTGATCGTATTGACATTTTGTGGTTAATGATCTAGGCCTTTAATTTGAATATCTAATGGCTATTATTGAGTTGTAGTTAGCAATTAAGCATTGAGTTAGCAATATAACACTCCCCATATAGAATTATAGTCAATATATAATAAGTATTGTGTTACTTTTAATAAATTCTATTCTCATCACAATTTAATTTATATAAAAGAATAAATTTTAAATATATAATTCCGGGTTTATGGGTACCCGATTAGTTGGGTTCGGGTACCCACATCGGATATTAGGGTACCTGAATTTACATACGGGTCGGATATTGGGTATGATATTTTTGAAATTTCGGGTTCGGGTACCCGAATTTTCAGGTTTGGGTACCCGGGGAGTATTACCGACTTGATTCCGAAAAACGATCTACAGCTAAATTTCATCCAAACACAGTAGATAACGAATTCAACCCCCATACATTCGATCACGCTATCAACATGTAGAATTCCTGCTTTCACTTCATATTCCATGGCCTCTCTCCCTCCCGTTGTCGTCGCCAACACTCTCAAGCTCGACTCCGAATTCAGGAAACTCCCCGCTCCTCCTCTTCCTCTCGAAAAGGTATCCAATTTCACTATTCACCTCAATTTTGATAAAATCATGGATATATTCCTTTTACTTCTCAATCTCTTGAATTTCTCAGCTGCAGAGAAGTTACACCCCCAAAGAGGCAATCTCGCTGAGTTTGGATTTGAAAGAATTAGAAGTTAACAGAAAACTTGAATCGTCTCATTACTTTCCGATTTTGCAAGAATGTATGCTGCAGAATTCAGTTTCAGGAGTTGAATCGGTTCATTGCCAAATCATCAAAAGCGGATTTGGTGAGGAGCTCTTCCTTATGACGTTTCTGGTCAATGTTTATGCGAAATGTTGGGAAATGGGGAGTGCGCGGAAGGTGTTTGATAATTTGCCGAAGAGAAACGCGGTGGCGTGGACTTCGTTGATGTCCGGTTACATTTACAATTCACGGCCTGAATTAGCTGTTGGTATTTTCAACGAGATGTTGGAAGCAGGGGTGTGTCCCACGAATTACACGCTGGGAGTTGTCTTGAATGCTTGCACATCGTTGGGTGATTTCAGTCTTGCGAAACAGATTCATGGTTATATTGCGAAGCATGGTCTTGCGCGTGATTCGAGCATTGGGAATGCGCTGTGTAGCTTGTATTCGAAATGTCGTAATTTGGCTCTGGCGATCAGGGTGTTTGAGAGCATTGAGGAGAAGGATGTGATATCATGGACTGCTGTGGTATCTGCCTGTGGGGATAATGGGAATTCCGCGAAGGGATTGGCTATGTTTGTGAAGATGCTCGTTGGGGGTGTTGAGCCGAATGAGATCACTCTGACTAGTGTACTGAGCTTGTGCTGCACAATGCAAGCTCTGGATGCAGGAGCTCAGGTTCACTCGTTTATTATAAAACTCGGATATGGCTCGGATCTGCGCTTGACGAATTCAATCATGTATTTGTATTTGAAAAGCGGGTGTATCACTGAGGCGAAGAAGTTGTTTGTTGGCATGAGTTCTATCAGCTTAGTTACATGGAATGCTATGATTGCAGGCTATGCAGAGATGATAAGTCTTGCGGAGGATGCCCTCTCGGCTTACTTATGTGGAATGGAGGCGCTTCAAATATTCCAGCAAATGAACAGATTGGGGCTGAGACCCGATTTGTATACCTTCTCGAGTTTATTCAGTGTGTGCAGTAGTTTAGTGGCTTTGGAGCAGGGGGAACAATTTCATGCACAGACGATAAAAACTGGGTTTTTGTCTGATGTGATTGTGGCGACTGCCCTCGTTAACATGTACAACAAATGTGGAAGCATCAATCAAGCCAGCAAAGCTTTTCTTGAAATGTCTACGAGGACCCTAATTTCGTGGACTTCCATGATCACCGCGTTTGCACAGCATGGGCGCTCAGAGCAGGCTTTGCAGTTGTTCGAGGATATGAGACGTGTAGGGGTTAAACCAAACAAGATAACCTTCGTTGGCGTGCTATCAGCCTGTAGTCAAGCAGGAATGGTCGACCAAGCATTTGCATACTACGAAATGATGAAACATGAGTACAGAATCAACCCTGTGATGGACCACTACGCGTGCTTAATAGATATGTTTGTCAGATTAGATAGGATAGATGAGGCTTTCGACTTCATCAAGAAGGAGAATCTGATTCCAAACGAATTCATATGGTCGATTCTGATTGCTGGCTGTAGAAGTCAAGGGAAACTAGAGCTAGCCTTTCACGCTGCAGAACAACTGCTTGAACTCGAGCCTAAAGACTCTGAGACCTATATCTTACTGCTGAATATGTATGTGTCTGCCGGGAGATGGAAGGATGTGTCGAGGGTGAGAAAGATGATGAGAGATGCAAAGGTCGATAAAATAGTGGACTGGAGTTGGATTAGCATCCGAAACAAGGTCTATTCGTTCAAGTTCAGCAGCAAGAAACACCATCAAGACGAGGTTACTGAGCTCTTGGATGTCTTGATTGAGAGAGCGAAGCCTCTCGGATATAAGGCTGAGACGGAATTGGAGATAGACGGGGAGGAAAAGGAGGAAGCTGCTACCACCTCAGCTGCTGCTCATCACAGTGAAAAGATGGCAGTTGCCTTTGGATTGCTCAACACATCAGGTAAGGTAGAGATCAGAGTCACCAAGAGCACTGGTATGTGTAGGGATTGCCATAGTTTCATTAAAATCGTGTCGTTATTGACTTCGACAACTGTAATTATTCGAGATAGTAAGAGGCTGCACAAATTTCACAAGGGGGAGTGTTCTTGTAAAGATTTTGGGGGTCTTGTTTGATGACTTTTCCACATATTTTTGATATAAAGGTGGTTTGTTGTTCATGCCATTGCTAGGATTTATGTTGCTGCAAGTTTCTTTGATTGTTTAGCACTCCTTCCAGATATCCACAATCCAAGGTCATTAATTTGGGTCTTTTGTTCGCGATCAAGTTATAGTTGATATGTTTCTATCCGATTAATAAATTGAGGGTTCGAATCACCGGGAGTAAATGACAGATCTTCTTTAACCACAAATTTTGAAACGGTTGGTGTTACCTTCTTTTAATTTACTTTGATTAGCACTCCCAACCTTTTCAATTGTCCAAGAGTTCGTACGTCGAACACAGTGTTTTCGAATCAAAATCATCGAGATCATGCAACCACAATTCAAATCCAATTAAATATTTAAAAAGTTATACTCGTTCGTCTCATCATAAGATATTCGAATTTCTTTTGAAGCATCCCAGAGTTATTTACTTTTCTTTTTAAGAAAATATAATATAATTACTCTTTCTTGCATTATTTTTCCAGTAGTAATCTTATTTTTCTTTTTAATTCTTTAAACATTATTTTCTTAAAATATGCAACGAAAAAGAAAAAAGTTCAAACTCAATTAAAAATAGAAAAATTAAAAAAAAAAAAAAAAAAGAAATGAGAGAGAGAGAGACAGGGGAAGAGAGAAAATCAGGTAGTACGGCTCACTCTCACCTCTGACTGCGAAGAGGAAGCGTTTCGACTCAAATCTGACCAAGCTTCCCTTCACGCTGAAGGTTTTAGCTGACAAATCATGGTGAAATCCGTTATCGGAGATGAAAATCAACTCAAATTGGTCGAAGATCGCCTCGCTCGCTCCGCCGTCCCGTCCCAGGTCCCCAATCTCTTGATTTTTATCAACCAGATCATGAATATACAATTTACTTCTATTGACTTGAAGCTCGATCTCAATTCCTTTATAATTTCGATACACATTCACGCTTCCATTCAATTCTCCAGATTGGGCTTGTGATTGGGAAACTAAATCCGAAGCTGGACAGAGGATTCGTGTACGATTTGGTTCCCACGCCGCCTAATGATGCTGGAGAGCAGCCGTGTTCGGTTATTGACGGCGCTGGAGATGGTAGCAAAACTAAGAAGAAGGGTTCGTCCAAAGCCAAGCCTCAGTCTGAGTCATCATCGCTCTTTATTGATCACGATTGGGTTTTTGAGCACGCGCGCCAGGTCCCATTTTGTGATTTGAAATCGCATAGTTGATTTATCCTTCTGCTGCTCAAGTTTGTCTGTCTCAGTACTATTCATGAAGTTAGTATTGGTGAATTTTGAGTTAGAATTGATTATACATCATAATGGGATATTATCTGTTGGTATGTGATGAAATGGATTATCTCAAATTGCTAGTAGGGACAGGAATCAGGGCAGTTGGATTATATTCTGTTGTAGTGCAAATTTGCAATTTGAAAGCCAGAATTCCCTCCCCTATAGGCACGTCCTATGTTTTTTTCATACACAGCTCGAGATTTTCTTGAGTGCTGAACAATGACCCTGACAACTAATTGGCTGATACTCTCTGATTGGACTCTAGATACAAGTAAGGTTGACTTTGTAAATTGTAAGGCGAAGGTTCAATTTTGGCTTGTAGTAGACTAGATGGTGGTTCAGCAACCTTGAAATTAAATCCATCAGGGTGTTATTCTTACCAATTGAAGCACCCATACCACACTGATAACCTCGTAATACTTGTTTCTGAGGGAAAAATACCTCGCTTTCTTTTCCTTTTAAAGAATTGCTATAGCTATCAGAAGCTTTGCTTGGTTCTACTTCTATGTTTTATAGCTTTTACAGATAATTGAAACACAGAGTAATGAACTTGTAGAAGTTATGAATTACTGTATTATAATGATTCAAGACTCTTTTGATTTGTATTAGGAATATTACTTTACTTTGACATCCTTTGTTTCCTCATGCAGTTTTGTTTTTTTTTAGGTCTCAAGAATGCTATTGGGTGGCATGAAGGTGGTAGGCATATACATATGGGTCAGTGAAAGCCTGTTCAAGAACTCAACAATCACACTATGCCAGGTTTCCTCATATTTTTCTTTGGCATTTATTAGCATAGAGATTAGAGAGTCTCCAATTGTGTTAATGTTCTATATGAGTTTTGTTTCACATGTGTTTTCACTAATAATGATCTTACTTTCATTTTCTGATTAGGGAATATAACTATGTTTCATAGTGTGACGGTTTGCACCTTTTTTGGTCAAACAATTTTCAAAATTTTAACTAGTAGCCTTTCCTTTCATTTTGATGGGGTGGAAAGGAGGGAGCACACACCATGATATATGTGAATAGTATAGACCATGTCTAGCAGGACTTGGGTGAGGTGGTACTATTAATCTGGAGGCACTTTAGGGAAAGTCGAGTTTTCTTTAGACAATGGTGTCATTATTCATCTTCTAGCTATATAAAGTTGTGTACGTCTTTAATTCATCAATGTTTTCTACAGACTGTAGTAGGAGTTGCCCAAGCAGCCTCTACAATGATGGATGATTCAAATGAAAGACTGCTACTTCATATTAGTTACAGCCCTCTGAGGTACTCCTATGAGCACTTTCTTCTATCTCTTTCTCTCTCATGTATAGCTCTGAATTCTCAATACAGTATTAAATATCTTACACTTTAAAATTTCAGGTGGACATGCCGAAATTGCTCACTGGCAGCAAATATTACCTCTAGCAGTCTTTGGCCTTGTGATTTCAAATTAGGAAAAATATTAGGTTCTCTCCAAACATTCAGATGCGTGTACAATTTTGATTTAAGGTGATCTTGTTTGCTTCACCTTTTTCTAAACCTGTTCTTCTCTAGAAGATTTTAGTGAGTTTACCTATTGGCTGAAGTTTTGAACTGCTACAGTGCTACCATGCATAATATATTTTGGATTTATGTAGTACTATTATTTATTTACCCATCTTCAGCTTGTTCCTCTTAGGTTGCCAATTCCTTGTGATGATGGATCAGATATTAAAATGTTTTCTGATGCGCTTCGTAATGAAATAATGGTCTGCGCTAAGGAACTTAAAGGTGCGAAGTCTTTGATTGATGGAAAATTGGTAAGGCCACTGAAACTTTTCAATTTACACAGTGATGATACAGATAGCGGAAAATGTTGAACTTGGTACTGTCACATTCAATGTCTTTGTTGGACCAAGTGTAGAGGTTAGAGACAGACAACTGTCAAGTGTTGTGGCACAAGTTGTAGCCAGTGTCTTGATTTGTAGGATGTAGAATCTGTTAAATTCAAATGCCATCACTGAGAAGTTTCCTTGAGAATGAGATTAGGTTAATATCTTCTCTCTCTCTCACTTTGGGGTTTCGTTGAACACCTATTTTTTTATGGGATAGGCAGTCATACTGTTATATATATAGCTTTATTATCCTTTGGGTGGTTCAATATTTTTTATTTGCACTAAAATGTGTCTGTTTTTGCTGTTCCTTTGATGTTTGGAAATGAGACTCTATCCAAAAAATAAATATTAAAATTCTTTATTCCTACCTTTGTTATTACCTAGGTGGCCGGTGATGATCTAAGTTTAACAGATGATTTACATGAAGTTGAATTTCTTCTCCCATTCATGCAAGATAAATACTTAGAAGGTGTGATTTAGCTCTATACCTATGCGTTAAAATTTGCATTTGTCTTCATAATGAGTTTCCTTGTCAGTAAATCTTCTTTTTCTGTGAAGCTTGTAGCCAAAAAGAGGTTCTCGGTGTTCTTCTACTTAGAGGCTCTGTGTGTTCTCTATCATACTTGAATCCGAAGGAGCCTGTTTCACAAGCTTTGGTTGATATAAAGGTGACTTTCTTCTCTTTTTACTTCAGGACTGATATGTGCAACCCCACCAACATTAACCATGGATTATGCATGTTTTCTTTAGGATTCCATAAGTTTTCAACCATACTTATCTGCTTTCCATAAGTTTCATTGCCGACTATCAATGTTATTGCAATGATGAATTTTTTTTCTAGTAAATAGTAATGATGCCAATGATTTAAAAGTGTCCTTTGAACAAAAAAAGTGAAACTTGAGATAGTTTCTTATGTTCAATTTTAGAGGACTAATTATGCAAATTTCTGTAGCTAATTCACAGAAAGGGTTTGTGTCTAGCTGCTTTTTGAATAACATATTCTTTTCAAGTCTCATCTGTCTTATCATCTTCAATCTTCTTATGATTAGGAAGACATCATAAGGAGCTTGCAAAGTAGACTTGATATAATGTGTGATGAGGCTGAAAGAGAAATTGAATCAGTGAATGGTGGGGATCAAGGAACAAACAGCCTGTCATCTAAGGAACCCATCGCAAACCTTGACCTTCAAGCTCAAAGGTATATGAATTCAACCTCATTGCAGAGGTTTTCTCTTTTTTTAGCTACATGAATGAAGCTTTTACATTGCTGATTGCACAAGTTTCCATCGTATTAGTTTTTCTTTTTTTTTTACAATTTAGCCATCATATATTCTTTAGGAGCTTCTTTTGATGATTATTCACACTTTCCTTAGATCAACTCACTGCAAAGTAATTAAACTTGAAAAGACACTTTCATATTGTATTTGTTTTGGGTCGTTGGTTTTATACTGAGTAATTGAATAAGCCAAAACAAACAAGTGTCCTGCTGCATGTCACGATACTGAAATTTCACACTGGTGCGGAGTCAACTTTCCCTTGAGCCAAAGTCATGATTCTTCAACAAGTGTCTATTTTTTGAAATAAAATAAATGAGGAACTATTTGGATGCCAGACACCTTTTAAAAATAAAACTATCAAAGATGCTATTGTTGTAGAGATAAAAGTATTTGCCCACAATGTCAGTTTATGGAGATGCTTTTATTTATGGGTATAGTATCAGCCTAACTTATGGACTGATGATTGCCTAGTATCTGTGCTGGCAAACAACATTTGGATTCCTTCCGACTAACTTGAATGTTTGGACTATCTGTCTGGCAGAAAACAATGCAACCTATCGTTACCTCGGAGAGTATTTGTTCCATGGCTGGAAGGTGCATACATATGTGATTATATTCAGTCAAAGGAGACATTGGAGGTATGCTACTCGTCTCATGCATATATAATCAGAAAGGGTGCTTGACTTACATGAGCAGATGACATTGAGCTGTGAGGAGAAATGTGAATGATAAAACCAATTTTAGAAGAAACAGACGATAAAAGAGACGAAAATTGAAAAAATGAAGTAAAATCAAATCAACTAATATGAAAACCATGTGCACGTTCCAGACTTCCAGTCTGCAGTAAAAACGGCTCTCAAGAAATTTCTAGGGAAGGTGCATGACTTATAGAATACTGTAAAAGCTTCTAAATTAAGAACATTGACCAGCATGGAATTTTTGCAACATATTTTATTTTCAATCTTGTATATTCCAGGTTCTCAAAGACCATTGTACCGAGTTGATGTCGTTAGAGTTTCCAACAGACTCTTCTGAAATTCTGGAGCCTGAATTGGAAGCCCCCGCTCTAATAGCTTCAACTGCCAAAACCTTCTGGAACATTGCAACTGACCATACGTCAATAGCCAACCCAGATACTTCAGCCTCAAAGACGAGGAAAACTGGGAATGGGAGACCTGCCAAGACAGCTGATTTCATTGTATTGTTTGCTATCTTTTTTATGATAATCGCTGTAATAGTTTTTAATTTCATGGGGAAGTTGTAGTTCAGTAGTCACAGGTCAATCTCTGGGCAGTAAAATGTGAAAGGAGACTAATATTATATGTTTTGTAACTTGCTTTTATATACTATCCTTTTGGCAGATTAAATATTTTCGCGAATTCCAGGGAAAATGCTTTTTCATACCTCAACAATTTATCGTCTCTGTATTTCATAATCTATTTAGGCTTAATTAGTAAATTTGCTTCGACTTGTAGTGATTTTATCACACTTAATTGTATCAATTCCATCCCAACTTTTTTAACTTATCAATTTATACTACTAATCTTTTCAACTTGATCAATTTTATCTTGGAATATGACTACATAAGTTGAATTGAGATGTCACGCGTAAGAGAATAACCAATTTTTTTGCTAAAAGAATTGTACTCCAATAATACAAATAGTTCACTCTAATTTTTAGTACTACAGTACTTTTCATGAACAATTATCTATAAACTGATTGATAAAAGTCATATACGAAAGAACAGGAAAATTGATAAGTTAAAAAACGTGGGATATAATTGACAGGTTTCAAGATAAAATCTCAAAAGTTCAGGATAAATTCAATCATTAACCCATCTATTTATAGAAACTTTGATCTGGACTATCATAACAATGTACTACAAAAAACTCTTCAATATTAATGTCATAAAATGATAACAAAATAGAGATTTTCTGCTAACGCCTGTCTTTAACAATAAAAAGTATGTCATGATACGAGTTTAAGTAACTTAAGCTACTTCAAAATGAACCAGAATAATACTTCCCCTGATGTAAAAGGGGATGATGAATCTACCTCACTGAATAACTTAGCTATGTTCAGGAAAAATCAGAGTCAATTTTCCTTTCAATCCTAAACAATTATGTGGACAACCATCAGTTTTTCGCGACAGCCTCTTCGCTAGGAGCGTCCATTCCATCTGGAATTTTGCCTGGGAAATTAGTTTTTGAGGAACTTGTAGCGGCCATGCTGCAACAAGAAATTAAATAAGAATAAGAACACTAAACCATAAGGGAGAAATCCATGTTCCAGATATAGTAGTAGTACTAATCTTGTGTACCTTCTATCCACAAACACCATCGATCGAAGTTCGCAATTGTTGAATCTGCACATGTAAATCAGTTTTGCCTTCTTTAGTCAGTGTTGTGCAATCTCTAATCACTATAGTTAAAAACTCCAGTTTCTTTCCTTATAAACAATATCATGCTCTGAAGGAAATTCTCTGTGTCCCGGATATATAGGTCATGAACGTTCTCATGTAGATATAAGAATCATTATGGAAAAGATATAATGCAACTGAACTTCCTATGTTACCTTTACATGAAAATGATATAGTTGTAGACACCAAAATTGAACACTAGACCATAAATTTGGGATATATCATATACAGATATTTTTGTTTTCATCGAGGGAACTTAGATAAAATCATATGTATACACTAGACCACACCGAAGAAATTATTTTGTTGTTTTGAGAACACAGCAACAGATCTATATCACATTTCCCCTCCCCAAGGGAAAAAAACCCCACAGAAACGGTTGGGAAATATAGTTGGAAGACCTTTTTGCAATAACCAATCAGTTATGTATTATTGAACTAGAAATGGTGGCTTAAAAGAGTGAAGAAAAAAAGACTTACGGTTTACAGATCTCTTCCTTCACGGGAGGCTGGCAGTCATTTCCAAATGCAGAAAGGGTATGAATCAAGAATCCACTGTGTGTTACAACAGCTATCTCAGACTCCTCTCGCATCCACAACCTGTTGCACAATATTAGAGGATTAAGAATATAGTCGTACACCTTTCTCATTCATTTAGAAACATGAATTAGTCCTGGAAATTTGGTTGAGAATCAAAAAGTTTACCAGTTCAAGAACTTTTGGCCCCTCTCAGCTAGGTCTTCATCAGCTTCTCTAACATCCAGAGTCCAGAGAGTGTCCTCATCAGTTTCTATCTGAGGATAAGCAGAAGGTATAAATGATGAGTGACATGATATAAAAGAAAACATGGGATAATCATTTGTTTTAGCTCTATTCACGATGAAACAAAACAAGGAACGTTTACTTGCCAATGAAAAATCAATAGCAGGAAAAAGAGGCTTGTACTCAGTTATGCTCCTTCTCTTATCACACCAGTGAACTCCCTGCATTGTTTACCATACAAGATGAGAAGATTAATGTGGCATGTTCTGCATTGTTTTACTCTCAAAATCTTGGCCAGATATCTTGGAATACTCAGAAAAGAAGTATTTTTTAAATGAAATTAGTTTTTCAAATGTTCAGTGCATTTCAAACTACAATTATAAGCGAGGAAGACAGTGGCTGTGCTAAATAGTGCACTAGATTAGTTAGGAGATAGTAAATCTTTGACCCATTGATATAAGATTATATGTTGGGAGATCTATTCATTTTTCTCAAGAAATCTTGACATGCAGCTCAATATTTTTCATTATATTTGAGACAATAAAAATGAAATTATGTAACTATTTTCTTTTTCTAGAATATAAAATGGTTTGAGCCCCAGCGGTTGCTAGAGCCCCCTTACAGCCATTATCAAGTCCATTGCAAAAATGGGTATTTTTCTAAATCGAAGTATCCTGTACTTACATTCTGCAATAGAATAATATTCAAGAGATGACAAACAAACTTAAAAAACAAAATAATGTGTACTGGCAGGAGTTGCAGTGGCCAATATCACACTGGATAGCAAGAAAAAAGAAGAATAAGACTAGGGTATCATTTTATATCTCTGAGACATCGAATAGTGTAGTGAGTCATTGCATACCAAATGCTCTCGACAAAGTTCCATTGCCACGAACGGCGGGGCATTTAGACTTGAAATTGCTGGACGATTACTCTTCCCAGCATTTTCTGTCATTAGAGGAGCTGCATTGATGCCATCATCAAAGCCGGCTCCGCCAAAAACCCCAACAGCTGTTTGCATAGTCCTGCAATCAACTTCAGTATCAGTGACTAAATAAAACAGCCAACAGCTAGAATTGTTTAAATTTGTCTGTCAGTGTCAGCTACCATGACTCAATAAAGATCAACACTTCCTACTGTACTGGTTCTTAACCAATAACCACTCAAAGGTCTTATTTTCATCATTGATCAAAAGAAACGAGAAAAAACGCCTTCCAGAATATGAAAAGTTACTCACTAGATCATACAATTCTGGGACCCCTATTCAGAAACAAGACTATGACGAGAGTTTCACATTAGTATAAAGTATAAGAGGCCGGAGAAGAAACAGAACTTCAGCACACTCACCTTAATAAAGGGGAAACAACTACTAATTCAATCTTCTTTGAAAGACCTGTGGAATGAACATGCTTCCGAAGATTGTCTACCTGTACAGTGTTTGTGAAAATTCATTTTTGGTTACTTTTCTCTTGTTAAGAAAAGAAAACGTAACAATGAATATGGCCAAGACCTTCCCACTTAATAAGTATGAAAGTTTCCTCAGATGGTTAAAAAACTTAAACACAAAAGTAAACAGTTTCTCATTACTAGCACATTCATTCCAATTTGCGTACTAGCACAAAACCTGGATGAAATTCCAAATTCAGATAACACACAGTAGCATGATATGGCATCAATGATCAATTATTACCTGTTGCCAGCCAAGTGGGGTTAGTGCTGCATCAAAAAGCTCTGGGGACATGTATGCACTGTGGTCCTTTTCTCCAGCCACATTATGGAAACCTTGGGCATGTCTCACCTACATGTAAGAATATGAAGTTAATAAAATAAGATTAGTCTCTCTAAAGTCCAAGATATATCTTAATGGGAACAACAAGAGAAGGGGATCACCAACCAAGTGGATAGTCTTGCAACGGTGCAAAGGATACATGCCTTGGCCTCTTACAGCATCCATATCTATGATTATTAGGAAACCATATGAATAAAGATAAAAAATAGAGTATCTTTTCCAGAACCTTTTTATAGTGAGAACAGAGTGAGCATTCCAGAGATGTTATTTGACAATGGTGATACGCGAAACTGAAGAGTAGATAAGATACAATGACAGCTCCAAACAGACTTGATCCTGATTTCGCTACTAGATAAATTTTCTCACGTTATCAAATAAATAAGGAGTGAGGATGAGGCAAAAAGGTGATGAAAGCATATTTACACTTTGAAATAGTAGTAATTGATTATAAGTGAACCTACAGAATGTGGAGAGATTCTTCTCAAACACAAGCAGAAATCTACCAAAAACAGAGAGGAAAGAAAGCAGGAAGATGCCCGTATACCTGGGAGATATGGAATTTGCGTTGCAGAAATAGGGAAGGAAAAAAAATAATGCACGAAAATCTTAAAAGATCTCACTTTTTAAAATTAATCTATGTCCTCTTGTGTCTTTGAAATGTTTAATATCAAAATGGTATGGCTTAAGCCTCCATGACTATTTCAAGTATTAGACATTAACATTTTCTTACTTGGGAGCTAAAATATTGAGCTGTTCATTATGCAGTGGGATTTTAATGCAGCCTTAATTAAGAGTCAAGGTAAAAGGATGATGACTAATTTCTATATCAAGATTGAAGTCATAATAATTACTATATATTTATTACAAGATGAAAAAACAGTTGTCTGAAAGAGTGCAATGCAATCAAGATCGTTGAGGCACCTTATAGTGCCTGCTTAAGAGATAATCACATAAACAACAAAGGCAACGGAAATCAAAGTAACCCCTCATATGAGCAAATATTCATTCATCATATAAGAAAATAAAATTAGGAATAACCAAATTTGAAGAGAAGTGATTCCATCAAAGTCATGTTTGGCAGACCATCTCTAGAGAGTTTATGAAGAGATAACACAAATCCTTCGTACTTGGACTCACAGCATAACAGAACAACGAATACAAAAGATGCCGCGTTTCCAAGTTGCATCCAATTGCAATAATCAAAAGCAAACTGAGATATCTCAAATATTAAATGAGATTCGGGATATTGAGAATCCATTAAGAATACCGTCTTATTGCTTAATAATTCAAGGTTTATCCCCCCTCATGATCTTATTCCATATAACTCTGTAATATAGTAGTATTCCTTATCCTAATGTTCTTATCTACGAGCATCGGAGACAGAAGAATCACATAAGATTAACCAATCAACTCAATTTCAAATAAGCTAATCACTACCATGCTTCTTCCACCTCTAGCCTCACAACAATCGGAGCATTTATACATCAGATTGGCCGTGTTCTCAAATCTGAGAAGCACTTGGAAATGACAATTGAATCACAAAAGTCAAAAACAATAGAGTGAGAGAGGTACCGGAGAGAGAGGATGAAGCGAGAATTGGAGGTGAGGAGGAGGAGGAGGAGGAGCAAGGGCGGTGTTTGTTTTGGATTGTGTTTGTGAAGTGAGAAGGGAAAAGAGGAATGGTGAAAAAACAGTGGGAAAATGTATGATTTATAAATGTGGGAGAAGAAGGGGGGATGTATCTAATTGTATCTATAATTCCTCCTCCTATTGCCAAGGTGGTACTCATTAATGTCTGCTTTGTTTTGATTTCTTTTTTCAGTTATTTCCTCTCTCTCGCTGTTTGGCAGATGATAAAAAACTACTTTCATTGTTTACGTAGCCACCCACGTGTTAGCGCTCCACCCGTGATTTCACAACAATGAATACGACGCATCATACAAATCTTAATTTACACTCTCATCAACAGTAGAAATAAATTTAAAACTATTACCTCCACCGTCCCAAATATAATTAACATATTTCTTTACATATAAAAATTCAGAAATTGAGGTGTTAAAAATTAAACACAAGAAAATAAATCAATAAAGTAATTGAGAAGATAGAATTTTTGTAAAAAATACAAACGACTCCAAAATCTACGAAAGTAAAATGATTCTTACCAACAATGGGGAAACATATCAAATCCTAACAACTACCAAAAATAAATCAAATCCTAACAACTAGTATAACTATAAATCATAAAATAAGCTAAATATAGAAATTATAAATTATCAACTCACTCCCAAAATAAACTAAAAGTCTAGGTTCTTATCATCTTATTTATTAAATGTATGTGATATTGTTATTTTAATTGGCTTGAATTGGATCTTATTTATTAAATGTATGTGATATTGTTATTTTAATTGGCTTGAATTGGAATTGTCCAGCTTATATTTTGTTTCATCTATTCAAAAAGGCCTTGATATTGTTTTCATTGAAAACTTTAGCGTGAAATAACTTCTCAAGAAAAAACGTAACAAATAGAAGAGGGAAAATATTATGGTCGTCGTCTCGTCTCCCAATTTTATAAATTAACCAAAATAATGGTGAGTTTTTGTTTTTGTTTTTTTTTCACAACCACCTACTATAAAAATATTAGTACATGAAATTGTACCACATATATCAACCGAGAAATATTAGAGTAACTGTAAAAAAAATCGAATTTAATAGTAATTCATCAAAATGGATTTTGATATATTGAGGAACGAATAAAAATATAACCCAACTATTTATAGTTGGAAGAATAGGTTAAAGTATAAATGCCCAGTTAAGCCCAAAGATGCAGAAATATTCGTTGCACGATTCCATCCATCCAAATTAGTTGCAAATTCCAAAGAAGATATTATTTTGTACGATTTTAGGTACAGAAGAATATTCAACTGCCAAATCCGAATCTAGCTATTGCATAAATAATTGGGCTATATGTACTTGATTTGATGCAATCACGAGTAATTAAAAATTGATAAAGTTCTCCATGCTTCCACTTGAGAGCATCCCCATCGGTGCTCTTAACTAAGAGCATGGAAGTGGGCTCGGACCCACATTTACTACTTGTTCTTAGCTAAGAGCACAACACACACATCCGTGCTCTTAGCTAAGGACAAGCTCAAGGGTCCCACCATTCTATTATTCAATTTAAATAAAAACATTTCCACAATATTAAAATGCATTAAAAATATCCCAAATACTATTACAAATTACAAAATAATTAAAAATTACATAATTAAAATCCTAAAAATTAAAAATTACACTACTTGTTGCCGAATTTCGCCCAAATGTGATTGATTAGATCTTTTTGTAGCTCAGTGTGGGCTCTTGTATCGCGCATTGTGTGTCTTCTTTCCATCCTCTCGTTCACCGTCGTATGCACACCTCGGCGTGGAGGAGACCTCGCGGTTGAGCTTCCGGCTTCATCCTCGTCGTAAAAGTTAGCCGCCATCGGTCTTTCGTCAGCTATAATCATGTTGTGCAAGATAATACACGTGTACATGATGTCGGCGATATTCTTAATGTACCAAAGCCGAGAAGGGGACTTCACAATGTTGAATCGGCCTTGAAGGACACCAAAAGCTCTTTCGACGTCTTTCCGAGCAGACTTTTGACGCTGCGCAAAAAGAATCCGTCTTTGCTCTTGTGGATTGCTGAACGACTTCACAAAAGTCGACCACCTTGGGTAGATACCATCGACGAGATAGTAACCCATGTGGTATGCATTTCCGTTGACGGTGAAGTCGATCGCTGGTGCTACACCATTCAAAACATCATCGAAGAGTGGTGAAGAATATAACACGTTCAAGTCGTTGTTGGATCCGGCAACACCGAAATATGCATGCCAAATCCATAGGCGGTAGTCGGCGACCGCTTCAAGGATAAGCATTGGGCCGCCACCTTTGTGGCCGCTTAAGTGTTGCCCCCTCCAAGCAGTCGGACAATTCTTCCACTTCCAATGCATGCAGCTCAATGCCGCCTAGCATACCGGAAAAACCGTGGACTGCTTTCGTGAAGACGAAGCAACCGTTGACAATCGTCGGTGGTGGGTGCTCGAAGGAATTCTTCGCCGAAAGCAGAACGAACGTCGTCGCAAAAATTCTTGAGGCATAGGATTCCAGTTGACTCACCGACATGCAAATACTCGTCGAAGAGGTCAGCCGTTTGCCCAGTAGCAAGTTGTCGGATGGCACAAGTACACTTTTGCAACGCCGTGAGACTTTGCCGACCGGTTGCGTCTGCACCTTCTTGAAAATATTCAACGCGGGTGGACAATGTGTTGACAATACGCATAAACAATCGTTTTGACATGCGAAAACGGCGCCGAAAGTAATCTTGTGGATACCGCGGCTGGTCGGAAAAATAGTCGGCAAAGAGCCTTTCATGGGCTCCCTCTCGATCACGAGGGATGTAGCGACGTTTTGCTCTAGTTGGTTGAGGAGGAGGGGCGTTGGCGGCGACATAGGCGGCACGATATTGTTCATAATATTCTTGTTCTTCGCGCTCCGCTTACGCAATGAGATTGGTGATATCCATTTTTGAATTTTTTAGAGAGTTTGGGTGAGAGAGGAAGATGTAGATGATTTAGTATGAAAAAGTATGAATGAGAGATAATTTGATGTGAAAAGTGGATGATGAATGTGTATTTATAGATGATTTTGGGATTAACAAAAATTCACAAAAATCCAAAAAAAACGTCTATAAACGGCTCTATTTTTTTGGGAATCCAAAATTTTTTTTTTTTAATTTTTTGGTATTATTTTAAATTATTTATGAATTTTTTTTAAAAAATAATTAAAAGTCGAATTTGCCAACGGCTATGCCGTTGGCCAATAAGAAGACGCCACGTATGGCTGCTCAGCGGCACGGACGTGCTCTTAGCTAAGAGCAGCGTCGTGCCGCTGGCACGAACGGACAGCTCGCAGCGGCGGACGGACGAGCTCGTGCTCAGCGGCACGGACGGACGGACAACAAAACTCCACCGCTGCGGATGCTCTAATGTCCCAAAAAGCAATTTTATACACAGCCCACATTTTATTTACTTGAGAAAGTTTGACGCATCAATGACGAATCAAGGAGTTAAATATTGTGGAGTAGGAAAAAATGATAAATAGGAGTACTAGTATAATACCAAAAAATATTTTTTTCAAAATACATTACAATTTACATAATACAACTATCGTTTTATATTTTGCACGGACTTTTCAAAAGAAGAACATATTACAACAAAAAGCATATAAAAACTTATTTTTAGAAGTTTCGAACAAAATTATGAAATATATAACTCAATAAATTCCAGAAAATATAAATAGATAACCGCTAGAAATTTTTATTAAATTAATATTTAATATACATAAGATAAATAAACTCCAATGCTAAACCAAATTTTTTTATCTACCTCTCTACTAAATTATAACTGTCTCAATAAATTAGGTTCCAAAACTAAAAATTAACACTAGTATTATTAATCTAGCCATATGTACCAAAATACAAAAAAAACATGAATAAAAGAGTATGACTTAAAAAGTGGACTGGACTGCAGAATGATTGAAAAATATAGTCCGGTTTGATTTCAATAATAAAAAAATAACTACATATAATATAAGCCCAACAATATAAAAGTCCTGGTGGCCCATTAGAACTGATCTGCAGCAATTGTAAGGCAATATGGAGAAACAAAATAACGCTTGGGGTGGAGGTTGAGGCGCGACACTGAAGAGGTCGGAAGCCGTATTACAACGCTGGAGCCAACAGTATGGTCGGCCGACCCCCTCGACTCCTCCTAGATTCGACACTGGTTGAACAGAGTTTATTAATTATCCTTATGTAATGGCTTGTCTACTGTTTTAGTTAATGTTTTTTAACAAAAAAAAAAAAAAAAAAAAAAGCAGCTCTAAGCCTTCTTGAAAACATGAGTCAAAACACATAACTACATAGAAGCTATTTTACTTGTTGATAAGAACACTTTGTGCAATGTGTAGAATAAATTGAGGGTTTAATTAGTAGTCTGTGTTATGAAAGGTAACTGAAAAATTATACTACGTACCATGTTTATACTATCATTCTTGTCTTTCTAAATTTGTAGCCCACCACAAATTATACTACTACCATATTTATACTATGATTCTTATCTTTCTATATTTGTACTCCACCACATTCATAGATAGAGCCTCACTCTAAGAAATGTGAAGGAACTAGGTTGAAAAAAAAAAGTAGTGAAATGTAAGTCTTATTTTTATATTTTTATAGTAATAAAGTATAGGTGGGACTTATCTTACGTAGTAAAAATGAAATGAAATATGTAATGATAGACAACTCAAAATGACAAATTGAGATATTTAATGACACACAAAAGGAGTGTCAATCATGAAAAACTTCGTCACGCGGTATCTTATCCCATGCTAACAAAATCAAGAATAAAACTGGGGCTCCTCAAAAACGATTTGAGAATGCTGTGCCTCTCAAGTTGAGTAAATAGCCAAAAGTTGTTTGGCTCTCAAAATGCAGTTGCAGACAAGGTGAGTAGTGGTCGCATCACAATGAAATATAACATGCTGTTTTAGGACAAACACAGCCTTGTCCATGGCCACAAATATTAATGTCCCAAAATTACATGCTTGTTCCCAATAATTCCTTTTTTTCAAGAGATTGTTTCATTTTCTGAAATGAATTTTGCCTGCTACAAATTTCTTCTCATTTTTGTATATTTGGATAGATTTGATTGTATGCCTCACAATGGAGATAATCCTTTGGACCTTCATATCTATACTTTGTGAAATGTGTGTTCCCCTCTATCATGATTATTACACTATAAGTTGAAAGACAAAACTCAATAATATAGTAGTGTCACTTCATGACAACTAGGGGGAATTGAATCTAGTATTTCTTATCAATCAATTCATGCCTCCCAATTAATCATTGAAGACTTATTCGTACAACAATCCAATTGGAATTTCATAAAATTTTATATTTTTAATACAATAACTTTATACATTCAGTGCGTCCTCTCATTTATTTAGTTTAATCCAAAAACAAAGAAGTCATGACAGGCTGAATCAGAAAAGGGAAAATATTGCTCCCATATAGATATTTTTTCATGTGTATGATACAACTTTTTTTAATAAAATTCTTGCATGATTTCTAATAAATGTATGTTAGTACTTTGCACAAGCAAGAAATGTGGGGCCCAACCCCTCACTTCTCCCATGTATATATACACACCTTGAGTGATAGATTTCTCCTCATATATGTTATTTTTCCCATATTCTTCTCCCTATTGCCTTTTCACTTAACAATACAAAATCATAACTACCTCACTTGATCACTAGCTTTCCTCCCCAATTTCTTCCATCATTCTCTCCAAATCCAATTTCAATATATATGTACATACTAGAGTAAGCTATGTGCAACCTCAAACCAACTCCTCTTCCCTCCTACACGAATATCTCGAACCTTACCACAAGCACGATGGATCTTCACGAAGACGATCAAGAACTCCACAGATGGCCAACAGCATCAGAGGTTAGTTTCTTGACTTAGTATGCTACAATTGAACAACAAACAACATTGTTTGATCAATTTTTTTTGAAATTAGGTGATTGAAGAAATGAAAGCCATGGGGAAAATAGCGGGACCCACAATGGTGACAGGGCTGATTTTATACTTCAGAAGCATGATCTCAATGCTCTTCCTCGGCTACCTCGGCGACCTTGAGCTCGCCGGCGGTGCTCTCGCCGTCGCCATCGCCAACATCACCGGATACGCAGTCGTATCCGGATTGGCTATGGGGATGGAGCCTATTTGTGCCCAAGCATACGGCGCCGATCAAATGAAGCTCCTCGGCCTCACTCTCCACCGCACCGTGGCTCTCCTCCTCGCCGCCTCCGTCCCCATCGCCGCCGTGTGGCTCAACGTGAAGTACATCCTCCTCTGGTGCAACCAGGACGAGGAGATCTCCGCCGTCGCCGGGAATTTTGTGGCGTTCGCGATTCCCGATCTCTTCTTCCTAAGCTTCCTCCATCCTCTCCGGATTTTCATGAGATCGCAGGGGGTGACGGTGCCGGTGATGGCGCTGTCATTCCTCGCGATTCTCCTGCACATTCCGGCGAATTTTGTGCTGGTTAATTTTTTGAATCTCGGCGTCGCCGGAGTGGCGCTGGCGACGGCGATCACCGATTTTAACCTAGTTTTGTTCCTGTGCCTATTTCTGCGAATTTCGGGGGAATTCGATAGATCGTGGGTTAATCCGACGGCGGAGTGCCTGCGTGGCTGGTCGGCGCTGATCGGGCTGGCGGTGCCGGCGTGCGTGTCCGTGTGCTTGGAGTGGTGGTGGTACGAGCTCATGATCGTGCTCTGCGGGATGCTGCCGAACCCTAGGGCGACGCTCTCGTCGATGGGGATTCTGATGCAGACGACGTCGTTCATGTACGTCTTCCCCTCGGCTTTAAGCCTCGGCGTGGCGACGCGCGTCGGAAACGAGCTCGGCGCGGGGCGGCCGGCGCGTGCGCGCGTGGCGACGATCGCGGCGCTGATCTGCGCGGCGGCGATGGGGGCGGCGGCGGTGGTGTTCGCGACGGCGGTGAGGGAGAGGTGGGGGAGGCTGTTCACGGAGGACGGGGAGATATTGGAGCTGACGGCGGCGGCGCTGCCGATAGCGGGGCTGTGCGAGCTGGGGAACTGCCCGCAGACGGCGGCGGGAGGGGTTCTGCGGGGGAGCGCGCGGCCCGGGGTGGGGGCGAGGGTGAATCTGGGGTCGTTCTACCTGGTGGGGATGCCGGCGGCGTTTGTGATGGGGTTTGGGATGGGGATGGGGTTCAGGGGGCTGTGGATGGGGCTGCTGGCGGCGCAGGTCAGCTGCGCGGCGGCGATGGTGGCGGTGCTGTGGAGGACGGATTGGAGGGAGGAGATGGAGAGAGGGAGAGAAGTCCGAAAAAGGGATAATGTTTGTGATGATGGAGGTATTTATAGGATAGAGAATGAGACGTTGAAGCTTCAAAATCACCCTCTCATTCTTCTTGTGTGCTGATCATAAAATCATAATCATTGCTTTTCAATGATTCAATCTTCCAATTCGTCACCTTATTTATGGACATGTCACTATAAAACACAAACTTTAATAGGAGTATTATTTTTGTAATACACAATAATATAGTAGAATTTTTATTTATCATGTCATGACATGATCCATTGTATTGATGCAAAATCGGGTTACCTTTCAATGTTTATGTTTCTATTTGTATAATGTATTAGCATAATAATATCAGGATTATTATTATATTGACATGCCATTTGTACAAAAGATCAACCCATTTTAAGATGGAAATGTATAGTGTAAACGAATCAAACACTGTAATTTTTCTTCTTCTTATAATTATCACTTACTATGCTAGATAAAGAGTACAAATTGCTTAAAAATAACTGTCACTTTTATTTGTTCAATAGAAGATATACTTCAACACAAAATTGACGTCATTTTCCAATGAAAATAGCATAAAGAAAAAGGTTGTAACTAAAAATGTCCTTAGTATCTGATTTATTTTGACGTATTTATTTGTAAAGCAAAATTAAATCTATTTGCTAATTATTATAGAGTAAATCAGTAAACGTAATTTATAGTATCAAATTCAAAGCGAGACAAAAAAAAAAATGGGAAAACGATACAACTACAAGGCTCCCAAAAGAGAATGTAAAATTAAAAAACCTTAAGAAATAAAATTTGAAAATTATAGGGCCCAACCGGGTTCGAACCGGTGACCTATTGATCTGCAGTCAATTGCTCTACCACTGAGCTATGGACCCATGATGTTCAATATGTGAATAATTAGTTATTATTAGTAAAATATTGGAAAAGAGTCGAATTTCCAAATTCATTCCTCTTTCGAATTTTGCTTTTACTAAGGCTAATTTCACTTCATATATATGGGTTGAATGATAGAGATTTGGGAAAAATGGATACGTATGCAATCATATATTGCTGCTGACTATATAGTTATGTAATCAAATATTTGAGGAGTAAGCAATTAAACTATGTGATAAGACTAATTCAAAGCATAAGGTTCATGGTCAAATATGCCAAAATATATGTTGCCCAATTATCATGGGCGCAGTGCCGTATTGCTTTTTAATAGGAGAAGATAATGATTATTTAGAATAGATAAAAAAAAAGGTCCCCTCTTTAGGGTTTTACTTCTAGAAATATATATTGGACCATTTTTTATTGGACGAGGATGGATTTGTGCTTGAGAATTGAGATATTTCTTAACTATGATTACGGTTGTTTGTATGAATTTACTTTCAAACTCCCAATAGCAGATTTTAAAAACATTACTTATGAAGTTTGATATAATGAAGAAGGTCAAAAAAGTGTGGTAGCTGGAGCTAATAATAAATGGCGGATGAAGAATGAAATTGAACCCCAACTCTTTAGCGTTAGGGCAGAGTTGCATGCTACATGGGGTTTTCGGCAGCTCCAATGCTGAATTTAATGAAGTTTTCCAACCTTATAGACCGACTTTAGAATTGATCAACTCCCGACTCTACCTAAATCCGCCATTGTGAGCTCAATATACTCCTAAGCTACTTTTAAGTGTCATGACCATGACGTACCAAAAAGTAAAATAAAATGGCGATATAAATGAAACGGATGATCCCAATAGTTATAGAAAAAAATAGATACGCCTAATACATCGAGAATTATAATTCAGGGCAAAATTGGTAGGAAAAAAATTAGAGCAAAATCAGAATTGCTCGGATTCTTCATTGCGTCCAAACCCCACCATTTTCTAGATCCGTCATTGTGTAGAACCAACTATTTGCTAGCACAGTTAAAGCAACAAGTAGTTATTCAACACAGTTTAGATCCGTCACAGGGTACGCCCCAACTATTCCTAGCACAGTTAGAGCAAGAAGTAGCTATTCAACACATAAACTGTGTTGTTGAGATGCGTAAAGAAGTGATTATCTCAAGAAAAAAAAATCTATAGTAAGACTTTATGTGCCTTAATTAGTGGCTTAGTCACTTCTACTTGCCTTTGAAGCAAGAAAGGAAGACAATAAATACTCATTTCTATAAAAAGTGTTTTTGACTTATCTCCAATTCATAACAGAAACACCAAACAATTCCAAACTAAGACAAAAGAAGAGTCAAGAGAGTTACCAACACAAAATAGTTGTTCTAGGAAGCCATAAACATCATGGAAGTTTGCTTCATTCAAAATGGGATGAGCTGATGATGATTGATCAGTCCATCTCCACTATAAGTACATGCCAAAGTCACACAGTAGGCAAGATTATGTTGAGACACAAGCAAGCTAGGAGAGAAGACTTTCTTGAAAGTAGAAAAAACTCAAAATGACTTCCACCTTTCATGTTTGAACACATTACCAAGTTCCTAACTATCATATCTAAAGCTATAGTAGCATTTGGCTGGAGTGAGACGACGCTAATTAAGTACGATGCTCTAGTTTGGAGGGATCGAGTTGTGAATTTCGTGAAAGAGAGAGTCAAAAAACACAAGTATTAATAATGTTACTATTTATGTGTATGTTGTAGTTGTAGTTGTAGTAGTAGAGTAGTAGTTTTACTTGAACGGCCAGAGAATGAATTTTGAAAGACGTCGTGCAAAGAATATATGCTGAAAACAACTGAAAGAACTCTTGGATTCCGCTCCTTCGATTTTCAACTTCTGAATCTGCCAGTGTAGAAAGGTGGAGCAGTTATCCAAATTCTAGAAGGTTTAATTTAGCCTCATATCCTGATTAAATTCATACATACCTGCTACAAAAAATTATAAATTTGGACAATTAAAAGAGTTTTTGGCACAAAAGATTTTTCAAGTCTACAAGGACAAATGGACAATAGTGGTACACAAATAAATCAATGGGCTTTGCATGGGCTTATGTAAGTCAGCAGTTAACTACCATGGACAATATCTATGGACTTTCGAAAACAAATGGGCTTATATAAGTCAAGTGTTAATTGCCATTACTAAAACAACTTGCTATTTTATTTTATTTACTCCATAGATATTTCATATATTCATAATTAAAAAATTTATTTAATTGTTTATTTTATTAAATAAATAAACTTTGCAATTCACTAAATCATTACTTTCACATTTCGTTATAAAAGTAATATATAAAGTGACAATTTTTCCTACAATTTTCTTTCACATTCTTAAAATCCACTAAATTTGACAATTAAGTATAAAATTTACAATTTTATTATCCTTTAAAATATTTGAAAGTGAAAGTTATTAATACTATGATACTGACGCGACACTATTATAAAGAAGCAACATAAAGGGTGCTCTAACTTAAATTAAATTTTATTATTTTAAATACAGGGAGTAATTCAATTTATGAGAGAATTACATTAAATTTTTATGGTAGGAAACCAAATTATTTTAAATGAAAAAATAATTGTTGGGGACATGACAGCGCACATTAGCTAAAGCGGTGCATGTTTTTTAAAGCAGAAACTGCAGCAGCATTCATTTATCATATTTTTCGTCTCCCTCCATTCCTCTGTTGCCTACACGCAAAATATTTTCCTCTGAAAATCAAGTTTCTCTCTCTAACTTCAATTAAAGCTGTTACTTTCCCTCTATTTTTCTTTCCATTTCAGCTCGGTTGCGTCTTAGGGTTTCCAATTCCGGCTAAGGAAGTGTTATTAAGCTGCATTTGATCCACCACTACTTTCTCATTGCATCGCAACTCCTATTCCTGCGCTGTTCTGGATGCGATTTGGACGGGATAAATGGCTTCGATTCGGAGAACTTTATCGCCGTATAACGATCGATCGCACCAGAACGGAGCCAATACTCCATTTTCGCCGCAATCGCCGTCGCAGAAGCAGTTTCCGCAAGGAAAAACGACTTTCTCTCCGGTTCGTAGATTGGTTGCCGGAGTCTTCTTCCGGAAGCACCAGACTCGGAAGAATTTTCAGTTTTCCTGGAATAAATCGCTTCTTCGGTGCTTCATGTGTTTCTTCTTAGGGTTTTTGCTCGGCATGGCGCCGTTCAATAGCGATTTTAGTGAATTACGGCAAGGGGATTTGAGGAAGAGCGATTTCTCGATCGAATGGAAGCCGGAGGTGGTGAGTGTTCAGAAGAGTGCGGGCGATTTAGCTTCTATTGAGAAGTTAAAGGAGAATGATCTGTTGGTCGGTGCTATTGAATTAGGAGTGCTTGATAAAACGGATATGAAGAAGGTTTTGGATTTTGTGGCAGGCAAACAATTGATTGTGGTGAGTCCAACTTATAGCAGGGCTATTCAGGCATACTATTTGAATAGGTTAGGGCAGGTCTTGAGACTGGTCAAACCGCCAGTTTTGTGGATTGTGGTAGAGATGAACGAAGCATCCGTGGAGACTGCTGAGATGTTGAGGAATATGGGCATTATGTATAGACATTTGGTTTGTAAGAAAAATAATACAGATGTAAAGGATAGGGGTGTGCACCAGCGGAATACTGCACTTGAACATATAGAGAGGCATAGGCTCGACGGGTTGGTGTATTTTGCTGATGATGATAATATTTACTCGCTTGAGCTATTTGAGAGCATGAGAGAAATCAGGTTGGATATTATTACAAGCTGCATTTTTACCTGCTTTTCACAATTATATGGTCTTACCTGAAAATATCTGTTCTTTCCACTATTGGTAATCATAGTATAGGAATATGCTTATGAGGTTAATATCCACACACTCTTATACTGTATAAAAACGTACAAGAAGAGTCTAAACTCTAAAGTTTGATTTAGAGTTCAGCTATCTGAGAACATTTTTTTGTTACAAAACAATGGCGCTTTAGGACGATTAAGCTATTACAAAATGCAGTCTTCTTTACTATGCAACTTACTCATTGTTCTGACCTTTGTTTTGCATTCTCATAGTATTCTATGCTTTCTAGGCATAATATATAAATATATAAGGGGCTGTATTCTGTTTGTTATGATCCTTGACTCTGTTAATGTGAGTTTGAATGTGTAGGATCTAGTTGTGAACTGCAACTAAATATGTCGGTTGAAGTTCCTTTTATGCTGTTCCATGACCGATGTGTTTGGGCTGATCACTTTCTGATTATAAGTTTTAGTTAAATGAATGTGGTTCATTTCTTGAATTTGTGTAATTTTAGTTAAAATGTATAAAATCTAATCAATGATAGAACTGTACCTTTGCTTTGGAACAGTTAGGTTAGATGGTTTTCAACCAATTTTCATTTTCTTTTTGATAACTTATGGATCTCAGAAAACTTTGGATTGTGGCATAAGCAGTCACTTTAAATATTAATTTAGTTTTTATGCTGAAATTTGGAATGGGGAAACCAGTTACTTATCATCTCTTTCATCTTCATAGTCATGTCTTTCCCTGACTTTGCAGTTATTGGCTTAATGAGCAATATCTAAGACTATGTCACTGTCCTCGTGTATAAGCAATGAGGTTAAGTTTAGGACTGGGATAAACTGAATTGGAGTATATAGTTACTACTACTACAGAAGCTCCTCTATTTAAGAGTGACCAAATCTATGTTTTGGTACCCAAATATTTTGTTGTAGTTTACCTATAATTATTTGGCAGATGAATATATTCATCCTAAGGTGATTGATTTCTCTTCTGCAATCACTTACTATTACGTTAGTTATTATATACGTATTGACAGTCTAATTCGCTTGCCTGGAAATGGTTATGCATGTTTTTATTTGCTAAGTAATTGAGAATTGGTTAACTCGAGCTATCAATACTGCCACTTCATGGTGTATCATAGCTTAGATAGTCTTGTCCCATTCCATTTGGAAGCAGATAAGCTTGAAGCAATAGTGGGTTAGGCTCAAATGTGAAAACAAGCCCTTCCAAAGTATGTGAAATATGAACTTGTACTTCCATACTTTGCTTCCTAGCTGTTAGTCCCTTTTCCTTTGTATTGTTTTAAAAGAAAAGTTCTGATATGTTTAAAAAACAATAAGTGTTTGTTTTAAGATAGTTTCCCCAAGGCTGAAGTGCGTTTAAAAGAAAAGTTCTGATATGTTTAAAAAACAATAAGTACTTGTTTTATGATATTTTCCCAGCAAGTAATGGGGTTGTTTTGACATCTTATAATGAGTTTGGTATCCACATGAAAAGATGTACTCCCTCCGTCCCGGATAATTCGTCTCAGTTTTCCATTTCGGTCCGTCCCACATAATTTGTCCCATTTCACTTTTACCATTTTTGGTAGTGGACCCCATATTCCACTAATACATTCCTACTCACATTTTATTATAAAACTAATATATAAAGGTAGGACCCACATTCCACTAACTTTCTCAACCCACTTGTCATTACAATTCTTAAAAACCGTGCCCGGTCAAAGTGACCCGAATTATCCGAGACGGAGGGAGTATCTGTTTCTTGATTGTTTGGAAATGTAAAATGATTGTTAAACAAAACTTACAAATAGATAACTTGAGCTAAGAAACAGAAAGTTTCCCTTTGGAATTAAAGACATATTGCCTATTGTTTTATTTTGTATTGTGTGTGCGTGTGGGTGTGTGGATTTCTGATTCTTTTTGTCTGACCATGGAAAACATGATAGCTGGTGTTAGATCTTATTGTCTGACCATGACCAAGCTTTGAATCTCACTATATATCACTCGATCTCTCTGCTATAGCATGAGAATGCTTTCTCTTCATTTCTTATAAACCATCTGTTGTCTTGGTTCTATTCAGTCGTTTTGGTACTTGGCCCGTTGGCATGCTGGCCCAAAGCAAAAATAAAGCAATACTGGAAGGCCCTGTCTGTAATGGAAGTCAAGTAATAGGATGGCACACAAATGAGAAGAGTAAAAGACTCCGGAGATTCCATGTGGATATGGCTGGTTTTGCCTTCAATAGTAGTATATTGTGGGATCCCAAGAGATGGCATCGACCAACTTCAGGTCCTATCAGGCAGTTAGACACAGTAAAAGAGGGTTTCCAAGTGCGTATCATTTCATTCATATGTGCTGTCATTTTTTAAATCATATCCTACTCAAACATAATTCAAATTCTATTTGGAAAATTTGTTACTTCTTTCCAGGAGACAACTTTCATAGAACAGATTGTGGAAGATGAGAGTCAGATGGAAGGTATTCCTCTAGGTTGTAACAGGATAATGAATTGGCACCTTCATCTAGAAGCGCATGAACTTGCTTATCCTAAGGGCTGGGTACTGCCGAAGAATCTTGATGTAGTTATTCCTTCCAAGTGATATAATTTGTTCCAATGGGATTACACGTCTCATGTTTGATCTTTGAGGTATGCTTTATGTCCTAAGATTATTTTGTTTTGGTCCATGACCATGAGATGTACTTTGATTCCCAAGCTTGTTTACATTTTTATCCATATGAGTTAATCTATAAATCCTAAGAAATGGTAAATGTACTTGATCTTTGCCAAAAAAGTCTGGTCATGCATGCATATGCCTAAGCTGCTAACTGATACTACTACTCTGTGCTGTTCAAATTGATTATTAATATTTGTATGCAATCGCTGTTTCCCACCTTCAAGAACCTAGGAAAAGTTTCCCTAGGATAAGTGGGTGGTTTTGGCTCGGGGAAAACTAATACTAACATGAACCAATCTCTCAGATATTTTATGGATACTAGCTAAAGGTACTGCATCTCTAGATTTTTAATGTGTAGTTTATGAGTATTTATTTGTAATGAAAAATCATAATTGTACAGCACTACTAGGATAATATTGGGACTATGTAACTACCAACAAATTTTTGAAACCTTGATGAATATGAAGAACACTATTGTTTTGGTGATAAAGTGTGTACGCTTTATTAGAACAAAGTATGCCAATGTTCTCACCGGTAGCTCGTTTCTTTCTTTTTTAGTAACATAATTATTGAGTTATGGAAATCCTTCTGAACCACTAACATTAGTCTATCCTATAGTCTTCTGCTTGCTAACGCTAGTTTATACTGTTGCAGGTGCATTATCTGTTGGAGGTGATTGCTGACTTGATGAAGCCAAATCAATTCGGCACGTCCCCATTTTAAAGCAGGAGACTTGCCCTCCAAAGGAGACTCGTAACGGGAACTGCAACAGCGCCTACTTCCATTTATAATTTTTTCTTACCTTTGAGAACTCTCTGCTGAAACAACACTCATTTTTGTGGTATAGCTTCTGTACGTATTAAGAGGGCCTGTCGGGGGAGGATGCACGGTGTTGTGGGTGTGTGAAATAGGAGTTGGTGATTGCAGTAATATAGGAATAGCCTCACATGAGGTGACAGTTTCTTTGTCCATATTGTCTGTAGCCCTTTTTATGGTGTTTTAATACCAGTCATAGAGGAATTTTCGTTTTATTTATAGGAGAAGACTCAGTTTACATTCAAGATAATAGATGAAAGCCATTTACCATATGATGAAATTACTTGTTACTCTCCATACCATCAATAAAATTGAGTCATTTCTTTTATTTTATTTTTTGTCTGTTACATATTTTATTATTTTTCATACTTTATACTTAATTTACTTATCTACTTGGTTTTTATCTTACTTTTTTCTTTTTTTATTTACATCACTAAATAGTTGTTCTTAATATTGGTGCTCAATTGATACACTTTAATTATACTGGGGCAAAGGAAGTGGCCACTTTTGCAGTTACACGAGTTTTAATATATAACTAATAAAATATAAGAAAAAAATAAACAAAATAAAGTGAATAAAGAATTGTTAACGGAAAATAAGATTTATCTAAATTAAAAATTAAATTTATCTATTGACTAAAGTCTAGTTTTGATCCCTTACATTTTGTCCTAAAATTCCTTTTGATCTCATACATTAACCTTTTGGGTCCTACCATATTATTTTGGTATATTTTTGGTCCCAAACAAGGTCACAAACTTAATATATGGGATCCGAAAAGAATTTTGTGGAAAATATGCCAGACCAAAATTAGACTTTAGTCCTATATTATAATTAAGTTATTAAATTGATCAAACATTTTAACTATTAACTTTAACAGAAAATGGTTATTTTGGACCAAAATAATATGTTTGTGACCAAAATTTACCAAAATAATATGTTAGGAACCAAAAAGTCACGGAATGTATGAGATAAAAAAATAAATTTAGAATAAATATAAGGGAACAAATTGGACTTTAGTTATTTATCCATTTTATGAAAAGTACTAATATTAAATTAAGGTTAATTTTGTATAAAAGAAAAATAGAATAATTAATTGGTGAGTTGGAGAGTTCGTAAAATTGACGCAGAGTTAACCAACTCCCCAACACTAGAATCAATTGAATCGTCGGAAATCATGGAGACTTGGGATCCGACAACGAAATCGACGCTGACGCAGATCCCACTGCTGTCGGTGAAGGCCGGGCCGCGCGACGGCGCCGCGTGGACGCTGCGGCTGAAGGAGGAGTACAAGGCGCTGATCGCGTACACCGCCATGAACAAATCCAAGGACAACGACTGGTTCAGGATCTCCGCCGCCAACCCGGAGGGCACCCGCTGGACCGGCAAGTGCTGGTACATCCACAATTTGCTCAAATACGAGTTCGATTTGCAATTCGATATTCCCGTTACTTATCCCGCCACCGCCCCTGAACTCGAATTGCCCCAACTCGACGGCAAAACCCAAAAGGTTTCATTTTTACTTATGCCTTTGTTTAGTGTGTGTTTGGGTGCGTGTTTCTCTCTCTTCCTATTTTTTGTTGATTTTGTTGCTTTGTGCGTTGTGTAGATGTATAGAGGAGGGAAGATATGCCTGACAGTGCATTTCAAGCCGCTGTGGGCTAAAAATTGGTAAATTTTCTATTTTGTTTTAATTCAATTTCTTGTTTTATTCTGAGTTTCTTGTGAATGGTGATGACTGATGAGTGAGATAACTGTTATGCTGTTTGCATGGTCTTGTTTGGTCTACAAAACATGTTCTTATGAAATGGAAATTATGGAAAACTTGATTGGGAGTGCTTCAAATGTGGTTTAGTTTGAGTTTTCTTGCGAATTGTAATGAGTCAGATAACTTTTTAATGGAAATTATGGAAAACTTGATTAGGAGTGATTTAAATGTGTTCTAACCTGTGAGTGAGATAACTATTGATACTGTTTGTAAGGTCTTGTTTGGTCTATGAAACGTGTTTTTTTATGGAAATTATGTGAAACTTGATTGGGAGTGCATCAAATGTGGATGTGTATTATCATCATAGATTTCTGATTATAAACGAACTGTGAAATTTCCAGTTTGATACTTATTGTAAAGCTTTTTCCCGTTGATACTGTGATGCCTCATATGTTAAGGCTCCTAACGATGGTTATAACTTTCTGAGAGGACTGAAGCATATTAGATGGCTTAAGGGGAGAGGATTAAAGGTGTTACTAAGATGATTATGGGAATAGATACGGATTTAGTTGTTGGATATCCATTCAGCTCTGGTATTATGGCGGTATGCTAGTGAAAAGGTTTACAAAGTTCCAACTCTATTGATGTATCATATATGGAAAGCCAATTAGCCAAGTCATTAGCAATGATGTCATTGCAATTTTTTATCCACAATGTTATACGTATGTTTCACAATTTAATCACCAACTAGCTTTTATGTCAGTCTCTTTTACGCAGATGAATATCCAATGCTCAATCCAACCCCCAATCTCAATTCTGATAACTATTGTTCGTTGAACATTGGTTTCTGTCTAGTGAATGCTCTTATACTGACCCACAAGCTCAACCATCGATGAACATTGGTTTCTGCTGAAAATATTTTTGAACCACTAGACTGAAACTTTTGCTGGTAGTTTCTTTTTAGTTATTTCTTTGTTTTTCGCTTTCCAACGAAGACATACTTCAATGTTTGTCTTGATCAGTTCAATTTGTACACAGACTGTGAGTGGCTATTCTGACTCCACTTTGTTTTTGTTCGAATTTCCCAGTCCTAGGTTTGGCATAGCACATGCGCTTTGCTTGGGCCTTGCACCATGGCTTGCTGCAGAGATTCCTATTCTTGTTGATTCTGGAATGGTCAAGCACAAAGATGATATGGCCGCATCCAGTGAGTCCTCTGATGTGAAGGCTGTTTGAGTGCTAACTAATCAATCGTTAACGAATTATACAGCCTAGTAGGAACATAACTTTATGAGAATTCAAATCGTAGAGTGTCTGGTTTTTGTCCGGGATATTTAAACCTCTTGAAATGGATGTTTTTGACTTATTTCGTTGTTGCTTATTCCATGCTGAGTTTAAACTCTACACAGAATCTAATAATTTGTAATACATGTTACTGAGTCTTCAATCCATTTTTCTGGTATTTATTGCTCTGTTGAGAGTCGTGTGATTGCATGATTATGGATCTAATTATTGGAAATGACCCTAAAACTGCTAATTTGTAGCACATGTTCCTGATTTATTGGTCTCTGACTAATGTTTAAGGTATGGAGCAATCCATAATTTGACCAAATTTCATGTTTTTATAGTAATTTTCCCATTTTAAAGGTTTGTATTCATTGCATCATTTGTTACGTTATCAGCAAATTAAAATCATATAAATGGATACATATTCTAAATAACTGTGCTATAGTTTTTGTAAACATCTCCATCATTTTGGGAGCTTTTTGTAAGAAGGAAAAATACACTAATCAATCCCAACTTGCATAAAAGAAAGAAAAGTCTAATAAAATGGATGAATTTTATTAAAAGCTTCCTAGTACTACAAAAAATGGTGCTTGTGCAAATCTTGTAGTTAGTAAACACAAGAATGAATCTTGTTAGAAATTAGGCCCAGCTGCCAAAATCTCCTCAGTCAGTTTGTTGTCTGCTCCAATCTTGTAATTCACAAACCCTTCAAAATTCTTCTTGAACAGACCTCCCAACTTGAGCAATGTCTCCTTGTATGCCTTCTTATCACTCCACTGCAAAACCACACATACATTAATCTCATCACAACTTACCTCCCTCTCTATCTCTCTCAACGACGTACCGTGTTAACCGGATCAAGGATTTCCGAAGGCACTCCCTCAACCTGAGTTGGGATTTCAAACCCGAACACATCTGTCTTCGTGAAGTTTGCTCTTAGGAGGGCACCCGAGTGTATGCTGTTAATCATCTTCCTCGTGTAAGCCAGCTTGAGCCGGCTTCCTGACCCGTAGCTGCACGTGCAGTTCTAACGTTATGCATCATTATCAACGATAAGCAGAAAAATATAATTTCTTATAGTCGAAAAATAACTTCATCTAGCAATTAGTCTTCATTCGCGTAGATTTACTAAGGGCTAAAGATAATTTCAAAAAAAGCCTCGTACCTTCCGCCCGACCACCCAGTGTTGACAAGCCAGCCAGTCGCCCCGTGCTTCTTCATCTTCTCGGCCAACATTGCCGCGTACTTGGTCGGGTGAAGCATGATGAACGCTGCCCCGAAGCATGCTGAGAATGTGGCTGTAGGCTCCTTTATACCATCCTCTGTTCCAGCCACCTGCATTATTCTCCCCAAATTCATACTACCACCCTTTTACACATCGATCCGAAAAATGTAATGCCAAACTCACCAGAGCCGTATAACCACTGATGAAGTGATACATCGTCTGCGACATGCTCAGCTTGCTCACCGGTGGGAGCACACCAAATGCGTCACACGCCAAAAGAATCACGTTCTTGGGGTGAGGCCCCACGCACGGGATCATGGCATTAGGTATGTATTCTATGGGGTATGCTGCTCTAGTGTTTTCTGCAAAGCAATAAAATTTAATAGTTATGGTTTGAATACATCCATGTATATCATATTCACATGATTATTTACCTGTAACAGATTTATCTGAAAAGTCAACCTCTCTAGTGTGCTCCTCAAACACAACATTCTCCAGCACTGCATAACACCATCAAGGAATCTACTTCAACATCTCAAAATGTAAAATAAAACTTTAAAACAACCAACTTTTCTGACCAGTTCCAAACTTGATTGCATTCCAAATATCAGGCTCTTTCTCTCTGGACAAGTCAATGCACTTTGCATAGCAACCACCCTCTATGTTCGACACACCATCCTCGCTCCAGCAATGCTCGTCGTCTCCTATCAAGAACCTGTTGTGGTCCGTTGAAAGAGTCGTCTTCCCAGTCCCTAAAACATGAAAACATACACACAATCAGCTTATTGGTAGATATACACATTGCTAATTGCATGTAAAATCACGAAGTTTCAGAATTCGCAATCGTCCCATGATTTTTTTTTCTCTAGATAAATGCGCGCACACATGTAAATTTTGGTGACGTTGATGAATAGTGACAAAAACATATATTAATGTGATATCATAGATTACTAAATGACATCGTTTCGAGGCTAAGAAACTAAAAAAATAGTATAAAATAAAATAAAGGATTAATTGCTTGTAAATAAAAAAGTATGGTCAAGCCTGATATAAATTTGCTCAGACGGACAATTGAAATTTGATAAAACTTGGTGATTTGTCATTCAATTTGAACCCAATAATGCACGTACTATACCTGATAACCCGAAGAACAGGGCTACGTCTCCGTCTTTCCCCATATTACAGCCCGAATGCAGGGAGAGGATATGGCGCTTCGGCATCAGATAATGCATGAGACTAAAGAGGCCTTTCTTCATCTCCCCAGCATACTGAGTGCCAAGAATCACCATCTCCTTCCTAGACAGATTGATGTCGATGCTGGTCGATGAAGTCATGTAGTGCGTGTAGCGGTTGCATGGGAACTGGCCCGCGTTGTAGATGGTGAAGTCGGGGGTCCCGAAGGTGTCTAGCTCATCAGGAGTCGGCCGGATGCACCTGAGTTTTTTTATCACAAGGTAAGTGAGTGAATTTTGTTGGTTTGGTAAAAGTTTGAATTGAGTTATGATTTGGTTACATGTTGTGCATGAAGAGTGAGTGATAGGCTCTTGCTGAGACGATTCGGACTTTGATGCGATTTTTTGGATCCCAGTTCAGGAATTGATCGTTCACGAACACCTCAACAAATATTCAAATTTACTTCAACAAATCCATATCAATTTCTTATAAGGTATAAACATCAGATCAAAAAATTTGATTGGTAATTACGGGTTTTAATCTATGCAAAACTAGATTTAAATAGAGAAACTCAAAACAATATCATGCGTAGGACATTTTTAGGTCATTGTTGGTCTATATTTAGGTCATTCTTACAAAGGATGACCTAAAATGATACATTAAACCCAAATCTTATAATATGACATAAAACTGCTTATTTATGATCTTCCGTGTTTTTGGTTAATTATTGACTATTAGATCATCTAATCCTAAGCCCAAGATTTGGGCTGCATGCATTCTTATTTTGATAATCTCCTTTGTAATTACTACTGGTATATTAATTCTATCTCAATTTTTTTACTTATAAATCCATTTGTATCAATCTAATCAATTATTTTACTTTGTTGGTTACAAAACACTAATATAAAAATGAGTTTGTTGTACCTTTTCCAAAGAGCATAAGTAATCCACAGCTCTTTCTCTATTAACCAAGAAACTGTGCTCATCCATCTCAATATTGGGTGAACCCCTATAACATAAAAATGATTTGCCAATAATATATATAAATCAAACCTAAAAAAATCATTTATTTCCAAATAAAAGATAGCAAATAAATAAATAGAAGACTTACTTTCCCCACCAAAGATCTTGAACCGTAGTTTCATCTTTCACAATACGTTTATCTCTTGGTGAACGCCCAGTCTTGGCTCCCGACAAAGTCGCTAAAGCTCCACTTGATGTGATGAAAGATCCCTTTTCAAACTTTATAGCTTGCTCATAAAGTTCTAATTAATCATGTATATCTTGGTTAGTTTTGAGCTAATTGTCAAATAATTGCTAAAATGGATCGATTGATTCTCTCTCAATTGGTTGGATCGTAGATACGATGATTTACTATGCATATTGCATACCAAGTCTTTGGTACAACTCAATAATGAAGTTTTTCTCGCTTCTAACATAGTGGGCCGGGCAATTAGCTCAGTAGAAGAGCGTGCCGAGTCCATTTGTATGCAATAAATATACTGTAGCAAGTATGGCTTTGTGATAAATATCTTATTCTGATGTAAATCAAGGTTTAGGTTTAGTCTTCTTCATCGACCGGTCCTTCCGTGCAATTTAGTGATAAAAAATAATTTAAGTCAATTCACTATTTAGTGAGTCTTCTTTTGTCAATTTATTTTATCAAGATTTAGTCTTCGGATCAATTTCGAAGAGCTGTGCTTGCCAATTCTCATCTGTGTTATATAATATGGATTAATAAAAATAATCTAAGCTAATTCAGTATGATTAATTTTGAATTTATTTGATCATCTCCAAATTTAATTATAAGTTTTGTTAATTTAGAGGAATATTTATTTAAATTACCGGCAGGGGAGAGATTGTATAGGATGTGAGTGGACTTGAGAGCGCTGTCGCTAATATTCAAGTTTGTGGGGACCACGTGGTGGTGGCTGTGGTGCTTCGGATGCGCCACCGCCGCCTGCGGTGTCTCTACCTTTTTCGTCGCCGATGGGTCTCCCTTCACCACCTTCGGCCCCGTCTCCCGCGTCAGCGACGCCAACGACGCGCTTCAATTCATAAATCACCCCAAAATAAATCACATTATAATAAACTGATCATAAACCCACTAAAAAACTACTTTATTGGTATATATCAGCCACTCACTCTTTTAAAAGAGTGGTTATTCACAAATATTTGGATGAGACATAATCATTAGTAAGTCGACGTCGGATAAGAATGAGATTTTCAACACTTTGATATATCATCCCCAAATAAATAACATCATAATAAACATATCACAAAAATAAAACTACTTTTTGTAGAAATGGATACCGGAGATGTTATCCTAGATAAGACCGAATATTATCAAGTCGATATGGGATAAGATTTGGATTTTCAAGAATGTTAAAATTGGATCGCGCACCTGATCGACTGCAGCTGCTGTTTTTGGCGGTCGTCGTCAGAGAAAGCGGCGGCGGCAGAGGCCTTGGGGGTGGTCGGGACGGACGACTTCTTCTTCTGAAGCGAATGCAATTCATCGAGCGTACAAGCCTTCACTGGTGGCCCGCTGTCGTCGTGGCAGATCTCGTCGCTCTTCTTCGTCTGGATCTTCGGCAAGGTGTTGCCGTTGCCGTTGCCTTTGCCGCCATTTGTCGCCATTGATTCGAAGGAATTTGAAGGTAGAAGAGTGGTTTTTGAGTGAAAGCATGCAAATAATTTTTGAGATGTAAAGCCAGAATTTTATAAATAAAAAAACAAATGAGTCAAAGTTAGTTAGTATGTGAGATTTTCACTCTTTATAGTTTTGCAAATGCTGTTTGAGCATATGACCGCGTCCAATTTGTTATCAAAATTAATGATAGATCAAAATTATGTAAGAATAAATCAACCCCGTCCATAAACTATCAACTAAAAATGGAAAACTAAAAAAATTAGTGTGTGCGCTGTGCCAGTGTGCCCTATTTCGTATAACTGGTCCTAATAACAATTATAAAATGGAAGGAAATTTGTCGGAATTATCACAAGTTATGGTCAAATTATGATTATGGTTCATATACGTTGACTTACATTTTTTTTGACATAACATATTGAGGGTTATAGTGATTCATATGGTTGATATTAATTTTGATTTCAAATATATGAAATGACTAATTTAATTTAAATATAAATTCAAAGCATCAATTCAATTTTAATTTAAGTGATTTTAAACTTAAAATAAAAACTAGTAATTTATTTTACTACTATAATTTTTAATATTAGATGTTTTACCAATATAAAAAAGTGATAGGAATTTTATTTTATTAGATAATAGTAGAAAAAAAAGCTTTGTATATCTTAATATAGAACCAATGGAGTTTATTTTATTTGTAGCCATATTAATTAATATGTAACATATATAAAATGATGTTAAGGAAGTATTTCTTCGAATTTTGTCTTTGTGAAATTTTAGATTCAAGTTACAAACAAGAGAGTAAATATCTTTCTCCACACTTAAATATTTTTTGTGAAATTTTAGATCCAGCGACGGTTTCGATGATGACACTAGCAGCATAATTGATGGTAGTGATTGTAGCGGCGGTGTTGGTAGCGGAGTCTGCAGCTGCGAGGGTGGGAGTGGCGGGGGGAGCGGAGGTGAGAGCGAGGTGGGATCGACGGTGGGAGTGGAGGTGGGAATGACGGAGGTGGGAGTGGCGGGGGAGCTGTAAAGGGAGTCGGGGGCAGCGGCGGAATCCATGATCTTTCACTTGAATTTTTTACTATTTGAATTCTTTATTATACTATTTTTAATTTACAAATTAAAAAAATATGGATTGTGAACTCTTTTACTTGTCTACCCCTATGATCATTTGGACCGATCAATTTAGAATGTTTGTAATCCCTTCGTCCCAAGATATTAGACTCGTATACCATTTTAGAGTGTCCCAATATACTTGAGCCATTTCTTTTTATGGTAAAAATCTTCTTTATTACCAACTCCACTTACACCACTAAACAACACTTCCTAAATTCTTGTGCCAAAAAAAATGAGTCTAATATCTTAGAACTGATGGAGTATTTACTTTCTTCTCAATTATAAAATATTATAACACACACATATATAGACTACTAAATCTAGAATTTTCTATTCTATTTTAATATATTTTTCTCTATATAAATCTAGATAATTCTGCTATAATATATCGAAATATTTCATCTTCACTATTTTCATAACAAAAGATAAAGTTTATTTTTTTCCAACAAGACGATGTAGATATATATACTATATGTGATCAATTACTAACTAATTAACAATCACAAATTAAGACTAATTCTTAGCCATTAGATTATGAGATCTAGTTGTTAAAATAATTCCACGTGAATTAGATTTTAAATTAAAAAAATTATTAAATAAACTTAAAGGGTATTAATGTCAATTCTTTCTCATCAAAATCATCTCAAAACTTTAAATTAACGTATCTCTCTTAATTTAAATTATTTTTTTGCAAAAAATATATCAAATTAAAGATAATTTTATAAGGATTCCAACGAGATCTCAATTGCATATGTTCCGACGATGTTCGTATAATGAAATTTGATAAATTATAGTATTTTAATTTTCGTACATGTTGATAAGCAGATTTTATCAATAAATGTAAAAAAAATCTCAATATAGTGTATGCAAAATTTAAATATATTGTAAGTAAAATATCAATACAAAATGTGTTGATATTTTCTTGTCCTTGTGTTGATATTCTCATATTATATTGTTGATATTTGTAATATACTATGTTGATATAAAAAAATATCCACGAAAATTATCATATGATAACATAATGACAATATTACCCATTTGTTGATATTTTGTCAACTATTTATTGAAATTTGTGAGCTATAATCTCATCCACTCATTTCAAAATCCAAGGGTGTAGATTTAGTCTTATTTTTGGATTATGGTGTTATAAGCATTAGAATAGGACCATGCGTTGGGGGAAGTGTTATATTGCTAACTCAATACTTAATTGCTAACTATAACTAAATAATAGCCATAAGATACTCAAATTAAAGGCCTAGATATCAGCCCCGAAATGTCAATACGATAAAAAAAACGTCAATAAGGGTATTAAGGTCAATTTACAACAAATTAGTTGTAACTAACTTTTGAAAAATATCTCATAACTTTAAAACGCATATAACTTTTTCGATTTAAATTATTTTTTCACGCAACATATATCAAATTAAGTATAACTTCATAAAGATTCTAACGAGATCTCACTTGTATATGTCCGACGTCAAAATTTGAAAATAAATTCGAAAATTTTTAATTTTTTCGTACAACACAAATGTCAATATAGTATATAAAATATGTCAATATAATACATGTAGAATGTCAATATAAGTAATGCGTTAACATTTTTAAAGCATTGTGTTGATATTTTCGAAACACTATATTGACATTTCATCCAAAACCCTAATTTGGTAGTTTTTTTTATCTTTTTCGATTTAATTAATAAAAATAAAAATTACACGTGGCAAATTGTAGACCACAAGTTTTCTAAAATCCTATGGTCTTAAATTAGTTGTAGTTAGCAATTAAATGATGAGTTAACAATTGATCACTCCCCTACGTTGGGGAATGTAATCAAATGCAAACTCTAAATATTGTACAAATTCTAAACTATGATCTGGACCGTTAAAAAATGTCAACAGACAAAATAATAGCAACATAAAATATCAGCACAGTGTCAACTGTTGACACCGTGTTGACATTGTGTTGACATTGCATTGACATTGACATCAAAATCTTAAAATTTTACACTATGTTGACATTGTATTGAAAAGTATGTAGTTTATACAATATATGAGTTTGCATTATATCATTACCTTGTGTGTTGGTTTAATAATATATTTGAATATTATACTAATATTTGTTTAACATTATATTAACATACATTTGAGGTGGAGTTATACTATGCAAAAACTTGTTCTATTGTTTATGAGAATATAATGATATTCGATTAATTTTATGCTAGTATTGATTTGTTGAATTTATCTTTGCACACAAGTGCGTACATAATTACCAAGATAATTACAAAAATTATTAATCATAAAAATACTAATATCTCATGCAATGTTAGTTGTATATGCTCTATATAATACTTGAGAGTAGATATATCTATGACCATGTTTGGTTGTCAGGATTCTGTCTGAGAAAGTAATCTGATTCCTTAAATTTTAAATTCTTGTGTTTGTTTTGGTTTTTAATCAAACTGGGAAAGTAATCAAAATCCGAGAACAAAGAAAGTTAGTACAACTTTCCAGGATTCTGAATCCTAACTTTTCTTAGGTATTCTTTTTCCCAGTTTTAGGATTCTTACATATTTAAGCAATATAGTATAGTTTTATTATTATTATTATTATTATTATTATTATTATTATTATTATTATTATTATTATTATTATTAATTACAAATTTTTAAAAATAATTTAAAATTATAAATCATACTTAATGTCACTATAATAAATAACTATAACTAAAATTATCATAATTATAACTATATTTTGTAATAATTCATAATAGTAATTAATAATTTATTAATAATTGAAATATTTTATATAATATAAATTGTATAATAAATAATAATTATTATATTTTATAAATTAATAATTAAAATTATCATAATTATAACTATATTTTATAATAATTCATAATAGTAATTAATAATTTATTAATAATTAAAATATAATTATGTAATATAAATTGTATAATAAATAATAGTTATTGTATTTTATAAATTAATAATTAATGAATAAAGTCATAGTGCAATTTGAATTTATAAACTTATTCAATTATAATATCCGTAAATATTATATTTATAATATAATAATTATTTATTATTATAATAAATGAGTATAATACTCCAATGTAACTATAATTATAATATTATTATTATATATTATGATGGATAATCCATATTTAAACTATCTATAGTAATAATAAATATAATTATATAATAATTAATATTATTTATAATTAATAATTTATTAAAATTTTTATAATATTATTCTTTTTAATAAATAAAAAATAATAAGTATATTTTTATTTTGGCGTTTAAATTAAATATAAATTTAAAATCTTGATATTTTTCAAACACAAGAAAGTAATGTTACTAGGAATCATATTCCCGGGATTCATTTTCCCAAGAATCATTTTCCTTGCCAACTTTACTTTCCCGCCAACCAAACATGGCGTATATGCTAAATAACGAAGATAATTACTACAATTTACAAAGTGGTAGACAAATTTTTCATGAAACGAAATTAAATAGATCACCACACATAGGAAGAGAATATATCCATTTCTCAATTTCCAAAAATTAGTACTAATAAATAACATAAATTCCTAATAATTCGCTCAATAACCAAATGATCAAGCTAGTACTCTCTCCGTCCTCAAAAATTGATAAATTTGCAAATGACACGAGTTTTAATATGCAATTGATAAAATAGTTTACAGATGGAAAAAATTAAGAGAGGGAGCGAAAGTAAGATTATTATTTATTAAAGAAAGGAGTGTCAGTGGACTGTAAGGTCCATATTATAAAAGAAATGTAAGATTATTATTTATTAAAACTTTCTATATGTATACTTGTTTTAATTTTGAGTGACTGACTTCGGTAAAACTAGTCTAAATTTTAAGGACAAATGAAGTCCAAAATGGATGTAGTGGTCGGAGATTATTTTATCCTCACCTCTTCAAATTAAAGATTAAATAGGACACTAAATTCTTAATTGCGTGCATAAACAATTCACTTTTACATTGAAATTTTGATTGTGAAGCATAGTTTCAGCTCAAGAGTACTAAAAGAAATGAGACGATGAAAAGCTAAATTAACAATAAAGAGACTTTACATGATGCTTCTTTAAAAGAAGGATTTACAAAGGAGATGGGATTGGCTACTTGATTTAAGCATCAAGACTCACAATCACCACCTACCACCCCATCACAAAACATACAATGTGGTGAAAGTATGAAAAACACATGAAAAAATGAACAGAAACTGGGCAAGGCTTCCGTCAAGCAACGAGACGATTTCCCTTGAAGCGACAACCTTCGCCTAGGATCAGTCAGGAAGGGAACAGATTTTCAGTATCCTTTGCACTTCAAATGACACCATTAATATGGTTTTGCTTTGGGTCTTGTGCAGCACGAGCATCGTTTATACATCTTTCAGAAGTCTCTTCTCGTGTTTTAAGACATTTTATTTGCTTTGAACCAGGCTCAAAAGGAAATCTGTAAAAATATGCTCATATTCGGGCATCTTCCCGTATCCTGCCAGATGCAACAAGCATTTAGAAATCGTGTTAGTGTGTGTATTTTACGTTTCTGGAGGCAGAGAACTTCTTATCTAATCCAGTGGAAAGAAGATAAATTGACTGGGGTGTTATATACCTGGAAAATAGTTAATGTCTATTATGTAGTAACGGTCTCGAGTTCCATGCTCACGAATCATATCCAAATTAAACAACCGGAGACCCTGTTTCGGGGGCACAAGGATTAGAACTCAAGAAAGTAGCAAGCAAGAGTGAAGAAGAAAAATCGAAAGATACTTGCGTAACGGATTCAAGAACAAAATGGGCAAGAAGACTACCAGCCGGTGTCGTAGTTCTTTAGCCAGTCTCTCAAGTAACGGTCTTGGAGGGAGCTCTGCAGAAATAAAGTGCTTTTAGTCCAATTGGTATATATATTGTCATAAATTTATCACAGGCAGAAGATAGTAACAAAAAACATCAAATATTCGAAGATGGAAACAGAAGACAAATGGATTGTTTCACAGATTGCAAGTCCACCTACCGGCAACATGAGGATCCAAGTCTGCTTCATCAGCAGATGCAGCAGCACAAGATACTCGAGGGAAACGATAAACACCTGCACTCGATTTCAGCTCACGCTTACTGACATCTGGCAACGAGAAACGTCTGAGTACCTTTATTGCTTCTCCAACAATATAAACTTTGAAGAGTACGCCCCCTGAATTACAAAAGGAAAACATTTAGAGGAAGTTAACACATTCCTCCATGCTAGCCACTGAATAGGTAACAGAAACCAGAAACCAGATGAACTATGATTTCATACCATGATTAATAAATTCTTGCAGAACAAGTGGGGGCTCAAGCTTTTGGAGGGACAACTCATCATACGCCAGAGACAGCTCATGTGACTTTGCAAATAACGGCTTTGCCACTAAAATATATATACAATTTGATTACTACATTATCCAAGTAATAGCCAAAGCACAAATATCTTTCATTATCACAACATAGTAGTATATAGAAAGAAGTAGTGCTGGTCAGAGCATCCATAACCAGTTCAAAATTTTCTTATGTATCGGATGTGTGTTGGTACTTGGTACGTTAGCTGTAATAGTCCCAAAAGATAACAGCTACCCCTAGAACTGCTGATTGATAGGGAACTTTAAGCATGTCAAAAGGGACATACCCAGCGGTAGCCGCAATCCAGCCATATTCACAGAATCCGGAATAGATGATGAATCTTTCTTGATAACCAACTGTTCGGGTACACCCACTTTTCCTGTAAGACAAAATGACATGGGAGATCAGTTATTTTGCAAAAGCTGAACTATTCCTCTGTTTGTGACATCCTTAATAATTCTTCAACCAAGGAAGGAAAAGAGCTCAAAATGAAAGCATAGCCTTATGTATACATAGCATGCCAATAAAAGATTACCATACGGGTCTGTCAGATTAAGCTCGGCAACAACTTGGAGCATAGACTGGCGGCTGTACACATGCTGTATGGCATCAGGAGGATCAAGAACTGTGACGTTAGGATGTGTTATACGATAATCCTGCAAAAAGTGAAAAGGAAGAATCATAATTGACCCTGAAAAATTGTCTTCAGAATTTAAATCCACAGGTATGAACCCCTCAGTTAAATATACACACCCTCGGGGTGTAAAGTGATAGCTACTTATCGAATACTCATACATAAACAAAAGTACACAGCTCATGCTGTAATATAGAAGTCCAAACGATATTGATATTTTTTAGTAATAACATATGCATGGAAAAGCATGCAGCAATCTGGCATTTTGTAACAAGGAAGCCTATGAGTTCATTACAGTCCACCACTTTAAGCGATGATAACTTCTAATAACTTCTATTACCAACCACTCAGAGAGGTGTATCCTCGCTCCAAAGCCTAAACTACAAAATTAAATGACTATAGCTTACAAAGCCTAGTATTGTAGTAGGATGATGGGGTTGAGTGGAGGACTGATGGATGCCCACCAGTCAAAGAAAATGCACGTCCATCCATGTCACCAACATGATTAGTGCATTTCCCCAAGTAGCCTAATTGGTCTTTCTAATCTTTAAATCTTGCAAGTAATTTTATACATTATCTTAACATGACTGAGACTTCGAATAATGAGACAAACCTCAAGTATGCATTGCCATTCTTTTCCAGATAACTGCATGACAAGAAAAGAAGAAAAACATAAAGATTAACTACAAATCTTGCTTTCCAAGATCAAGACATTTTGAGTAAGGTCGAGAAGGCACACAGAAACCTCACCTTATGTAACACAATGTCAAAGGGACCCTGGTCTGAAAGTGGTTTACTGAGGTCAATAGCCACAAATAGAATTCCTTTGTTCCTGCATTTTCAACAACCATATTTAGTTAGCTAATAGTGGTTTAAGTACTGCGTAATTATTAGAGATTCATTTCATGAAAGGGTCCATTATCATTTAAATAATCGGTTCTCTAGTAAAAGTATAAAAGTGTTAATCGTGGTTTCTTTCTCATATGCTTAGAAAATAGAGGACAGATACTCCATATTGTGAATCTCAAATCATAAACTATTTCGGGGTTCAGAAAGGTACGATTGCTAAATACTTCAAATTTTCTTTCAAGAAAATAAATGAGATAGGAGCAGAAAGATACTCATCAATTTCATAGAAAGCTTGGGATTTAGCATAGACCGAGAATAGTTTAAGTGTTAAGAAAGAACAGATCATGACAGCTGATATTAACATTAGATTGTAAATGGAGCTTGCCAACAAAATTTAAACATCCACTTACATTACTAGGCACAGAAGGACAAAATTAACACATTTTAAGACATCGAGGGGATAAGAAAGTGAAAATATCTGTCACTGAAAGCTAAATAAATTCATTCATATTAAATCAAACGTCCATTCCCTCCAAGACAGGCAAAAAAGGACAACTCAGCAAGAGAGTACTAGAAAATGGAAGAGTACGAAAACAGGTGAAAGTGACAAAGCACCATATAATTGCTTCAATAATATCCTAGATGTAAGCACCAATTGAACACACACCACAAAAAATCTCATTGAAGATTTGACTTCATGAAGAATATCTTCACAAATAATATTCCTTTTATCCATAACCAGATTCGATTCCATCGTAAATTTCACATAAACACAATTTTCCCCCAAAAATAGTTTCCATAGAAAATATCAGCAAAACACAGAGTAGAAAAGAAAACAAACAGTTATGAACAGATACAATAGATGATATACAAATTTCTCCATGATCAAATCTTAAGATTTTAAAATTCAAATTGGCTGCGTTTTAATTAGAATCAATTCAACACAAGCAGTTTCAGCATTCCAATAGCTAATGCATAAGAAAAAAAAAATCAAAAAACAGAGTTATACCAAAATGATTCCCCTGAACAGAAATTACAAACAAATATCCTCATTTTCTGGAGATGAACGTTAAAATCATAATTCAACATACATATAAATAGGAACGTGAAATTACCTCGCTAATCCTTCGAGCTTGGGCTGAAGAAAGCTCTTCGTCTTCTTCGAAGTTAGGGCGTAGCCGACGACGACAGCCTTGGGCGGAGAAAAGCCTCCACCGATCGCAGCCGCGGAATACCTCATCTTCGCCACCATTTTCTCGTCCTCCACCTCCCTTCCTTCTACAATCTCTTCCTTGTCGTTTTCTTCTTTACAGTAGGCTTCAATTTCACCACCCATCCTCATCTCCAACGCCGATTACCTAAATATAGATATATACAGGTAGATACGTATACTATTCAAACACACACGCCGAGATTCAATCCCCTTCTTCCAACGAAGCCAGTAATTAAAAAAATAAATCCGATTGGTTAAATTCGCCTCGTGCACGTTGATTTATTTGTTAATGAGGGTCTCTCCGAATGCAGCAAGTGTCAGATTTTGTGAAGGGTGGAAATATGGGGCTGGAATTGGAGCGAGAGAGCGGAGATTTAGGCAGGAAACGGGTAGGGTAGAGAGAGAGGGGGAGAGACGGCGTGGTTGTGGAGAGTGAGAGAGAGAAAGCTATGTAGTGTAGAAGCTGAAATGCAACGTGTGGAGCGATGAAGACGAACACCTACAGTCCTACATATATTATACTCATATAAATAATATGCGGAATCATGTGTGTGTATCTATACGTATATTGTATCTATATACATGTGTGTTGTTTGATTGTTTCTGTTAGGGAAGAGAGAGAGAACGGAGGAGGTGGCTGCTTAACGTGGCTACTATAAATTAAATTAAATATTTATTCATTATTTTAATTTTGTAGCTTTCGTTGTGCTTTAATATTACTGAAAATCAATAAACATTAATCAAATTTTAGTTATCCAGCAATTTTTAAAATGGGCTAAAATATTAAGAAATTTATACTATATTTGACTATTTTTTTTGCTTAATTTGTATTTAGTCCGAGAAATTATGCTTGTGCACTTCATCAATGGTAGATCAAAGAATGCAGTCTATTCTTAAAAACAACATCATTGTTTGTTTGAAAAACATCGATAATATATGATACGTAGAAGATTGAATTTTTTTATGATGTCCTGATTCCAAATAAATCCTAATTTTATGATCTTCAACTGATTTTTAAAGTTACGGATATATTAGTCTACTACCATTTAATCATAGCATGAAAGTTGTGTTATCTCTCCGTCCCAATCTATTTGCTTCGCATTCCCGTTTGAGTTGTCTACTTGTCTCAAACTACTTGCTTCATTTTCCGTTTCTTTTGGAAAAAAATTTAATTTTTTCTCTTCTTTTTACTCTCTTTATTTATTTCTATTCTACTCTATTCCCTCTTTATTTAATTTTTAAACATCAATTTTTTAAATCTTACACCAAAAAGAAATGCATCACTAACTTGGGACTAAGGGAGTATAAATACATGTCTAATATTGGTTCCATAACAGATCACCAAGATGTAAATGTATGATAAGATATCTTAATTTTAGATAATTTATGAAAATCTATAATTAATAATCTATCTCTATCTTCTGCCTAATTTTTTATAGTACTACTACTATTAGGTAATTTTGACCTAATTTGATAATGTGGAAAGAATTGCAATTGATTAATCTCAAATTAGTTGGAAGTACTAATAAGCAACTAAGAGCATCCACACCTAAAGTCTCCGTGGATGCTCTAATGACTCTTTTTTCTATGGGTACTTGTACAACCATTGCTTGACATGAACCTTTCACCTAGACAATATATTTTGAAAACATAATTTTGAGTGGGTATAAACCGTATAACGATTTATGGAGAATTAATGATTTTCAAATACTTACCAATAGGGTCAAGAATTTGAGTGTTAACTCAAAAAAGTTATCAAATTAACTTGTGAGCCAGAACACAGATCAATTTCATTTTGTTTTCAATCACAATTTAATTCATTAATTTTATCATTTTTGTTTTTATTTTGTACTAGTATTTTAAATTTTAGAATTCTAAAAATTCAAAAAACTAAATAAATAAAATTGCAACTACAATGAATATATTATAGATCAAAAACAATACAATGATTATTCATACACTAAATTAGCTTCAATTGTTACTCATCCAACAAATTCCTTCGATCAAATCTTGATGGAATTGGAGGTAAATTCGTTCCTTCATTTTTTAATATAGTGCGTACCGATTACCAAGTATTATAAGCTTCTATTTTATGCCCACCGTTGCTTGACATGAACCTTGAACCTAACCTACATTATCACATATAACAATTCAAAACTACCAAAATAATTCCAATATTCAATTTTCTATACATCAAAATTAATCTTCAAGTCGTAGTGATCTAGTATTAGCTACATCGCCGTTTTTAAAGATTGATGATAAAATCGAAATCAAATCAAGCAAATAAAAACTTGTCTAGCCTTATCCTATTAATATTCTTAATTTCTTAAACAAATCAATTTAAGTAAGTAATTAGGACGGATGATGCTTGGCATATTGGCATGTAATGACAAATGGGTTGGAATGATAATATTTAATTTGATTAATTGGGACATTTCTAATGAAATACAAAAATTTCATACAATAAAATTAAGAAAACGTAACACTTCCAAACAAGCCAATTCCATCCTCCGATAGCAATCAACTCCCCGTCGATGAAAATGATAGTGAGAAATTGGAACACCAACTACATTCCATGAATGAAATTAAAGGATACATGACATTAATTTTTCACACTCCAAATCTCAACTTAATTCAAATTCTTGAAAAATTACTTAATTCCGAATTTTTAAAATTGGCCATATATAAGATAACATAAAATAGAGAGTTATCCGTCAAACTTGAAAAATTGAGGTGTATTAAATTTCAGAGTTAATGTAGTAGCTTTATAATATAGTCCAATATTATGGTGTTATCACAAATAATATATGTGTGTGAGAGAGAGAGAAAGTGACAATGCAAATTAAATATGATGAGTCATATTAAAATAATATTTGATGGATTATGAATAAGTATTCACATGGTTCTCGTGTTGTACCTTATCTTTTTAGCATCATATGTATTTTTATATTCGCTTTAAACGAATCGATGGATATCATTATAGTTTTTGAGATATGGTTGTGTTTGTTTACTAAGCCTACAATATGGAGCTTTCTCTAGTCTTCCATTTTTCTTTGTATATGGGACATGGAATATCTTTCTTGATGTCTACTTATATCTAGCTACCACTCCCACAATGTCTACTTATATTCTCATGCACGCTACCAACATTTGCTCATTTTCTAGGATTCTTTATGTTTAGTTCATTTTCATTTTTATGGATTTTTTATTCTACTACTACCTCACAATTATTAGTAGCTAGTGTTATCGGGGTTATGCTCTCCGGTTTCGGTTTCAGTTTCGCAGAAAGTAGAACGGTTATCAGTCCAACTAATTGGGAAATGGGTAGTTCTGATTTTTGTTCAAAATCGGCAATTTCCCATAGTTTTTTTTCTAGGTTTTCAAGTAAATTTTTGTTTTCCCCTAGTGGTATGCAGTTCGAAACGGTTTCGATTAAGGTTTAGAGCGGAATCAACTATTCTAGTTTAATCATGTATTAGCATATTTTATGCAAATTTCATAAAATCAAAGTTTAATTTATTTATTTCTCCTTTTAACTTCGAATGATAAAATTTATGGATGCTCATAGATTAGCCAAATATGTAGATAGGTATCGCATATATAATTATCGATAAATTGATGCGTGTTTGAATGTATGATTATAAGTTGATGTCGTTGTAGTGGGCACGATGCATAATAATATCTGAATAAAATGCTGGTCCATATCCAAGGGAACTTAATTACTCCACTTATTTGTGACAATTTTGGACCTACACCCCACTTCCACAGTATAATAGTACCATCGTCCATGTAAATAAATAAAAACTGCCAACTTGATCAAATAATGCACATTTTGTCACGTACAGTTGACTAATATTGGAACATTTGTCATATTATCCGAGTCTTTATTTATTCGATGGAATTTCCAAATTAAAGTGTAAGACTGTAAGTGGGACTTATTTGATCTGGATTCTAAGTTTTAAGCCTGTGGCTGGAATTATATATCAATATAATAAATGTTACAAAAAATATTTATAATAAATGTTACAAAAAATATTTAAAATCTTTAAATACTCAGGCTGGCACTATCGATAATCTTGATAGTATAGACACGAATATTCATGAAAAAATGATCAAGTGAGAGATACATTAATAAAATGTTGCATGTAGCCTACAAATTAAAATTTTATAGTTTTTGTAATTGATTTATAAAATCATGGAACGAAACAGAATTTCACCAAATTTAAATAATATTTTGGCAATGTAGCAAAATATAAGAATCTAAAAAAGCATCGAAAGGGATCAGTGGATGCAGTAATTCATTTTTCCTAGAAAGAAAAAAGACTTTTTGGAAGAGAGCTCAACAAGAATCTACAATATATAGATAATTATTAACAATTCTTGTCTAATTATTTATTCCTCATTACCTTTTCTTGACAATTAAACGCCTTTAATACACTATAAATCTTTGTAAAGTAAATATTACTATACTAAACAATAAATATAATTTTTTTTTCCTATAGTTTGGTAGATCTACCATGTTATTATGATGTATTCCTCCACGATTTAAATGTGCAATTATTTAATTGAACAAATCTTAAAAATGATTTGGAACTCAACTCTACTACAAACAAACATACAGTGATATGCCGCCGGCATGACTCTATGATATTGTAACGTGCTTAAGGTCTAAGCATACACATCAAATTATACATTTTCCGACAATATTCTGAAAATTTAGTAATTAAATAATCTTGTTAAGTAAATACTACTCCCATGCACTTTAAAGTTGTTCATAAGCTCGGTTGAGATTAATCATGCTAGTTAATAAAGTTTTAGTTTTGTGTGGATAAACTGATAATTATTTATAATTATTTTCTAATAAACTGATATGAGTGAGTGTTTTGGTAAGATGTACTATATATTTATAATTATTTTCTAATGAACTGATATGAGTTCGTGTTTGGTAAGATTGTACTATATATTTATACTCCCTCCGTCCGGCATTAGGAGTCCCGGTTGACAATTTCCATCCGTCCGGCATTAGGAGTCTCGGTTAGTCATTTCCATAGAAAGTTAAATAAAAATATTATAAAATACAACACTAAAAAACACAAGTAGAAACACATCCAAAGAATAAAACAAATAATAATGCAAATGGATCCCACATTCCATTATCACACACTCTAATTTTTACACACTCAATCATTTCTTAAAACCCGCATTCAACTCAACCGGGACTCTTAATGCCGGACGGAGGGAGTAATTATTTTTTAAAACGAATGCAGGAAATGAAATGATTTGAGCGTGAAACGGGGGAGTATTAAAGTTTATCATGCTTTCATAATTAGTTGTCGTTGGGTCTTGCCAAATTAAGCCAGTCCATAACAAACATTCATTAAATTTCAAATACTGTAACTAATAAAACAAATTTTGTAAATAATGTATTTGTCCAGTAGCGTTGACAAAAATACACCGGGCCCTATGGTGGGCTGGGCTAGCCCACTCTAAAATGCTCAAAGGTTTGATGGGCTTAATTTGGGTCAGGCCACCCAGACTCAAAAAATTTGCTCTATAAACAACAATTATCATCGCCAGAGCAATTCCAATAAGATGAGCGGTGAATTGAAAATGTATATTGCTCGACTCATAAGGTATATTATCCATTTATCTTCTTAAATACTTTATTCGTTTTGTGGAGATATTTTTCCTCAGAATCTGATTTAAGAAAATTCTGAGATTTAAGAAAAAATGTGTTAAGTGAATTAAGTAAATAAAAAATACAGTAGGAAATAAAAAAGATAAAAAGAGATTATGAGAGAATAGAGCAAAAAAGAGTAAAGTAAATGAGAAAAAATGTGACTTTTACTAAAATGAAAAATTTGTCTCCACTATTATGGAACGTATCAAAATGACAAAATGATCTCACTATTATGAAATAGAGGGAGTAATAAATATATTTTTTTAAAATTACAAAACCTTGAATTTGATCATTAAGAGTCCAATTAAAAACGTAAAATCTAATTACACAATCTGATTTTATGAACAACAACATAAATAGATTCATAGGAACAAAATTCAACAAAATCCAACCAAAAGAATATAATTTTTAAAATACTTAAAACAATAATATTATAATATTACTTCTTAACGGGTAACACGAATCCGACGCGAACACGACATGAAATTTTCGTGTTCTTAACAGGTCGACCTGATAAGGACACGAACCCAATAAGCTTTGACCCAAACCCATTAATTTCGTGCGGGTTATCGTATGGTGCCAAAAATTAATAACCCCTATATTTACTAAAATAAAAACATCACTTCAATTTTTTTTTATTACTTTATTCGATCTCAATAAAAATGTGATGTTAAATAAAAAATATTCAATTTAAAATAGAACAGAATAAATATACTCAACTTTTTCCATTCAAAATCTGAGTTGCCAACTATCGTTGGAGGCAAAGAGTAATAAATGCCTTGCAAAAACACACTATATATATCTCTGTATCACTTACGTCTAATGCTAGCTCCTTCACTGCTGTCGTCGCGCCGCATCATCCCTCCGCTCTCCACCACCGCCTGCACCAAACAGCCCCTCTCCAGCTTCATCGCAGCCGTCTTCACAAAGCCAGCTCATTCGCAGTCGCGTTGCCTCACCATTCGCCGTAACTAATCGTCGACTTCCACCACCCGTCGTCAAGGTCAAATCCGAATCTTCCCCAATTTATAAAGCCCTAATTTTTAGACCAAATTTGCATCTATGCTCAAAGCAAGATCAGTGATCACTCAACATAACGTCAAAGCTTTAAAACATGAAAAATGAGAATGTGTTTTGGAAATCGGAACTGCATGCGTTTCTACTTAATTTATAGGGTTTATTAGAAACTTAAAACAAAAAAAACTAAATTTCGTTTGCCTTTGCTTGTTCAGTTGGAGCAGATCTTTGCCTGCAAAACGCAGATCTTTGCATTTTTGTTTATTGAATTGGAAAGCGAGTTTTTTATGCACGTTCATCAACCTATGGCCATTGATGTATTTGATGCTGCTGGACTCATGTTTTCAGTTGAATTGTGCGTTTCCGTGGGAATTCAAGATAAATTATGGAGTATATTTTATTGGTGAATGAAGTATGAAATGATTTTAAGAGATGGAAGAATCCATATTGTGTAGAAAGCTGCATGCAAGTTGTTTGATTAATTTTCCTTTTATAAGAAAATTTCAGTTTGGTCTTTCATGTTTGGATTTAGAACCCTCTTCTTTTTTTTTCCCTTTTGTGTTTAGATTTGCAGTTGATTTAAATGTTTATGGTAGGGCTAGAATCTTGGCCATTACGCTCGATTAGTCCCACATTATCATGCAATGTGTTTATCGGGTATCGTTGAAAATAGCGGAAGCATGTTTCGTTTGACACGTGTTGGAGGATCATTAAGCTGTTAAGAATGGTAAATGATTGATTTATATGGAATACTGGATATCAATCTGCTGGATATCATGGCAATTGTGATCAAATCCCTAAATTGTGCCTATATGTTGTATGTTGTGAGATCGTAATAATGTTTCCCGTATATCCTGGAACTTTATTGAATTTTTCGAACAATAGGGCTAGTTGACATTGTTATCATTCTTTTGTCGCGTAGCGATATCATCAATGTCTAACCGTTGCAAAGATATTCTTTGTCGTTTAGCGTTTTACTAAGATATTTGGTGAAACAACTTAGCAGATGCATTCAATCATAAACTGATTTGTTTAACTTGGATCTTACCTTAATAATATGCAATGAACCATCAAATTTCATTTACTCTACATTTCATTGTTGTCTTTGCAATATTTATCTCTTGTGATATTCATGTAATTAACATTCTTGACAGAATCTAGAGGGATGTCATCTCAAATTACACCTGCTAAGAGGCCACTCGACCAAAGTCTTACAGATGTAAGAAGTGGAAGGAAGTTCCAGAAATCAGAAGCTTTAGGTTCCGTCATTGCACCATTTAATGCATCATCTAGACAGGTTATAAGAGTACTTTGGCCAGCTTCCAGAATTCGCGTCATTACTGGAAAAGATGGCAGCATCATATCTCAAATAGGCGAAGCGACTGGAGCAAAAGTCTGTGTTGAGGAAAAAGTCCCTGAGTGTAATGAAAGAGTCATAACCATAGCAGTTCTAGATAAAGGTAAGGAAATGGTGAGCGGGCAGGTTAAGGATGAAGACAGGGAGACTAAAATCCCTGACTCCAGTGAGAACCCTGAAGAATATGGGGACGGCAACAAAGAGCATGGTGTTCGAGTCGATCACTCTAAATCAGATAAGGAAAAAGAAAATTCAGCTATTCAGAAAGCTTTGTTAGCTGTATTTAATAGAATGGTCGCGGCTGGGACAAAGAAAGGTGAAGAAGAAAGAAAAAGACCGTTTTCACATGTTAGGCTACTTGTCTTCCCTGGTCAAGTAGGCCGTTTGTTAGGAAGATCTGGCAGTGTGATGAAACAAATGACATCTGAAACTGGAGCGGTTATACAAATTCTTCCAAAGAATAAGGTGCCTTCTTGTGCATCTTCTTCTGATGACCTGGTTCAGGTACTTGTATTTAGCGCATCCATTCCCTTGTGTGCATATATGTGCGAAATGTACTTGAATATATTGTCAGCTACAGCATGATGCGATGAATGCCATTTAGGCTTGATGAATTGAGTGTATTTTGACATCACATTCTTTTGCAGATCTCTGGTACTCATGATGCCATCAGGAAAGCTCTTCTATCTGTTTCCCAGAAACTTCTTGAGTGTATTCCCAAGTATTGGGATCCTTTCCCAGTCAACAAGCCTGTTGGCCCGTCATCTCATTCCTTTGGTGCTCCTCGACGGGATAGGTTTCCTGTGGTTATAACTTACCGGGTGCTGTGTAATGCGGAAAAGGTGGGCGGTGTAATTGGAAAGGGAGGTTCTATTATTAGAGCTCTTCAACATGAATCTGGCTGTGATATCAAGGTCGTAGCTAGTACAGGCGAAACAGAAGATCGCATCATCACCATATCTGGTCCTGCTGTATGGTTTTAATTCTTTATTTCTTTTTTTACATCTCTCACATTTAACATTCTCCTTCCTTCCTTGTACTTTCGTGTAATAAATGTAAGGCGAAAAATGATGTTTGATTTCCATTTGATGTAGCACCCAGATGATGCAGTATCTCCCGCACAAGATGGCGTTCTTCGCGTGCAAACAAGAATATTTAGGTGTGCACCAGTAAGCAGGGATAAAAGTTTGGTCGCAAAACTCCTTGTCTCCTCTCATCAAATTGGATGTCTTCTTGGTAAAAGAGGTTCAGTGATTTCTGAAATGAGAAAGTCAAGTGGAGCTTACATCTGTATTCTCAGTAAAAACCAGGTTCCGAAGAATGCTTCGGAAAATGAGGAAGTTGTTCAGGTATGCATGACATCCCTCTTATCTTCAGTTCCATCTACTTTTATGTAAATGTAACCTTTATTTTTGCTTCTGTCGTATGCAATTCTAGGTTAGTGGAGACCTTGGAGCAGTTCAAGAGGCTCTTATGCAGATAACATCAAGGTTGAAGAAGCATTTCTTCAGGGATGCATTTCCCCCATCCAACAATTTTGATGGTCCTGTGGGCCTTCCTCCAGTAGGCGGCTTCCGTCCACATGAACGTGATGATCAGCAACCTGCTACCACAAGCACTACTGTAGAGGTTGTTGTTCCAAGCTTCACTGTTCCTGCTATTTACGGAGATGAAGGTGGATGCCTGAGTCAAATTCGCGAGGTATGCATTGATTTATGCTCAACAAAGCATAAAATACTATAATTCCGTTGAATGATCAAATAAGATCATCCAACGATCAAGATCTATGGGCTAGACTGGTTTCGGTTAGCTTCCGTTTGGTACACAGAATTGGAATCTATGAAATTGAGTAGGAAGGAAATGAATTGAATTTAAAAAAATTGAATGTTTGCAGTGTTTGTGTGAATGTGTGCAGTGCATGTGTAAGAATGTGCAGTGTGTGTGTGTAAGAATGTGCGCGTGTGTGTCTGTGAATGTGTGCAGTGTGTGTGTAAGAATGCGTGTGTAATTTAAGTAAATATTTGGAATTCCACTATTTTTTATATGGAATTCAAATTGTGGAATTGGAGGATTTGGAAACACTGGATTTGGAATTGAAAGCTCCAATTCCACACTACCAATTCCGTGTACCATCATTACTAAAATTAGGATGGTTTTATTTGATCATTCTCCTATTATCCTATATATACACCTACATGTATATTTGGATAGATAAATTGGTTCATCGGACGAAGTTAGAGCTCACACCTACTGAATTTTTCTTGTGCTTCGTGTTTTCTCTTGTCAGATTTCAGATGCAGAAGTTACCATCACCGACCCTAAAGACGGAGCATCAGAAACCATGATCATAATCTCCGGGACTCCCGAGCAGACTGAGGCTGCACAAAGTCTGATTCAGGCATTTGTAATTTGCGAAATGGAAGCCCGGAATCGTTGATATCATGGTATTCCTTTTGTTCTTCACAGACAGTTCAATGCTTTTACTATATTATTATGACCTGTCACTAATATGTACTAGTTGTTTTTCAGAATCTACTCCATGGATGGTGGTGCAAAGAGAGTGTTGTGATACATACAAATTTACTGAAGTCAAACCATCAACCCAACTTCTGTTGTTGTATCAATGCAAATTATCCGAACCGAGCTTCCTATCTGCTCATGCTTGTTTATTATATGTACTATATGTACATGCTTGTTTATCATGTCTATTTATCGCTGTATATTCAACAGACAACGCGTTGATACATATCTTGATTGATTTCCGATCCTCGTATCATAGGCTTTATTATAGCTCTCATATGTTTGATGATTGATCTTTACAGAGACTAAATGGTGAAATGTAGGTAAATAAGTAGTGTTTGGATGTTGAACTCATTGATTGATATTCTACATGTTTTTTATTCATGAGCTTGACTCTGGAAAGGCTTGTATGTCTTGACGTCGGCAGCCAGCCCCCGTACGGATCCGGCTGCCGCGACGAGGGACACAATCAGGCAAGCCCAGCTGAGGATCTTCAGCCACACCCATCGGCAGGAGTACTTGGGCATGTTGGCCTGCGCAATGTGCATCTCTATGGGGAAGTACACGGTCAGCGGGTAGAACGAGGCTGCCCCGATGAGGCCGAGGAAGTTGTTGAAGAAGGGGAATTAGCTAGAAAAATGTTTCCTAAAATAAACTAATTTTGAAGGATGGACGAAAATGGAAATAGTTGTTATTTTTAAAGGACGATGGTTTCTTTTGTGCTACCTGATAGGCTCCGATGAGATGGACAGCGATGCACACGTTGGCAAAGTCGATCAACCAGAAGGGCTCGTAGAAGCCGAACCCAGTAAGGAAGTTACCGGGAGCGTCATTTCCGAAGGCGGCGTAGCCGAGGCAGCCGCAGAGGACGTAGAAAAGGGTGGTGGTTGACACACCTACAAGAGAAGCCTTCTTCATCGCCACATTTTCTGGGGGTGGAGATTTCAGTGTGTCCTGTTCAAACATAATAAAGCTCATTTAATGGAATGAATGACAATTATTGAAAATGTGATGAGTAATTAAGATTGAGATAAATTATCCCTTGTTGACTCGTCTCCCTAAAATTGGCCTCTAGGATTAACCTAGTATTTCAAATGATTATTGAATAAAATATTCATATTGCAACACCTACAAAACCAATTAAAAAAAAGAAATTTTAAAAAATTGGATCTAAATTAAAGACTATTGTATAGGCTGTAAAGTATGTGGTACATATTTATTTATTTTAGGTAAAAACACATGACCGTGAATGTGGATATATCTTTAAATTTGTATATTTGCCATTATTGGAAGTATATAAAACATATGATAGCTACAGGTGACATGTGTCACTTATTTTGTATGTTTCACTTTATAATATTCTTGAACTCTTCCATATTAAATTTTATTTTTACAAAATAATGTCCCTTAACAAATGTACCATTCACAACCAAAAGAAAAAAGATAAAGAAACATGAGTCGCACAAAATTCAACCATGAAGCCGAATGTGTTGAATATTTTTGTCTTATTAACCTCTAGAAATCAATCAAATACATGTGGACAGCACATGAAAATATATAGGTTTGGTAGGTACTATAATGTAATCAAATATCTTGATATTTAGGAGCAAAATTAGCGTGAAGAAATGGAATATTTAGTTACGTAATTAAGTTGGATTGAAATAATAGGGAATGAAAAAGAAACTTGCCTGGATTTCAATTAGGATGGTTGAAAAGGCATAGGCAAAAGCAATGTCTCCAATGGCTTGAAAGCTTTTCCACAACTTTTCTGAGCCGCTTGTGTCCACTCCTACTCTCGTTCCTGTTAGGCCTGTCTCCACATGCCCTCCACCACCTATTTTCCAAAAAAATAATAATAATTAAATTAATCAATTTTGTATAATAAATTTTGAAATATAGAGTTTTTGTTAAAACAAATGGTGTCAAGGGATATCGATGAAATTCAAACTTATAATCTCTCAGTTATAGCCGGTCACATTTCGTTAGGATAGAAGAATGATTTTGACCATGCTAATGTTCTATTATTAGGATGTTTCTAATAGGCTAGTGACGGATTCAGAATATGATTTCGGGGGACATATAATAATGGTTTCATTTGTATGAAGTCTTCTTCTTTAATTTTTTCTACAAATCAAGGCAGCCATAATGTTTTCAGCCGACTCTAAAGGAAAACTGCGTCATCTTGGCTGCTTCTTAAATAATTAGTCATGGCCGATTCAGATTTATAACCGCGAATTAGCCATCACTCGAGGTACATTTTTCTTAGATGTCGTACCAACGCTTGAGCCATGCAACAGAGTAGTAATACATAAGCAGTTTTTCGTCTATTGCTTTTATAGAGAGATACCTGCAAGCTTAGCAACGGAGAGGGCGAAGCCAATGGAGGAGTAAGCGAAAGACATGACCGCGGCAACGATAGAGAGCCATGAAAGCTCATGGAAATTAGGTATTTGGCTCAAAACAAGCTGAATCCCTCCAAATATAGCCATGAATGGATAGGTTGATATTGAGCATGCTGCCTCATGCCCCTCCTTATGGAAACAATTCGACCTCTTCACAGCCCTAATTAATTACAAATTACATTTCAATTATCATAAATTCATAATCAAACATAAGTAGTATTTTATCATTAACTACGTATATGTATATAGATACTCACACCATACTAATGGAAGCAGTAATTGTGTATCCAATAGTGACCCCAACAAGATTCCCATACTGAGCCACCCCACATAGCTGAACTTTGTAACCACCTACACACATACATAATCCAATTATAAAACAAAACAAATTAAATCACATTTATTGCTAATTCATTTCACAAAGATTCATTGGTAATGTAACATCACTTCTTTGGAAAATAGCGAAATTAATGAATGAATGAATGAAAAAGAGATAGTAATATGTATTTAATGGTCGTCAATTTAATAAAGTTTGCAAATGAAATATTAGTCGCAAAGTTTAAATTTTTTTCAATTATTTTATTATATAACTATTTTTTGTTTCCTATTTCCTATTTCCCATTTAATTAAGTAATGTTGTTTTGATAGTATTATTTTGTAGATGCATGAGACTAATCAGAATTTGACAAAAATTCGTGATAGTGAATGACTAACATACCTAAGTGGGAACGGACGACGTCCATGTAAGTGTAGTTGCGACGGCCTTGGTGGCGGTAGGAGTCGGCGAGGAAGGTGGAGGTGAGGTAGGTGATGAGGGAGAAGGCCACGAGCACGGCGGGACCGGCCACCCATCCTAGCTGCGCTATGGCCCATGCTAACGACAGCACCCCCGACCCTATCACCGCCGTTATGATGTGTGCGCTTGCCGTCAACACCGTCCCTAGTTCATGTCCAAATTAACTCCCTTACTTAATTAACTAACTAAACTAAACTAACTAATTGTGTGTTGTGTGTTGTGTGTTGTGTGTGGAAGTACCGGTTCTTGGGGAACAGCCGTCGTCGTCGAAATCCTTGCTTGCTTCGCCGTTTTCAAGTGCAACTGTTGACGGCTCTATGTGAAGAGAGTTCTTTTCCATCTCCTTTGCCATTTTTAATGTGTGTGTGTGTGTGTGTGTTATTGAGAGATGGTTTGTAATTTGGAGAAGATCTTGAAATTTGATTGAGAGGGAGAAATGGACTACCTATATTTATAATAATAAATGGGATGAAAAGGTTATGCAAAAAGAAAACTAGGAGGGTGGAGTGGATTGACAAATGCAAAATTCGAGAGACGATAATTTGTGATACAACAAATAGAATAAAATCAACCCTGACCCGAATCCGAATTTGACCCGAGCCTGCGGTGGAGGAGGCAGCGAGGGTGGATGCGCGCATACAAGTGTTTGTTAAACAATAAATCCTTACATTACATATGTATTCAAGCCGGGGAAATTTTAGTCACTAAATATAAATACGAGTGGTAAGTATAGTAAAATAAACATACTAGTTCAAAACTACAAGTATAGGAGACTTTGATTTTATCTTAAGATGAATTGCCTTCGTGTATTATTTTTCCACGGAATTGTGTTTTATTCTTTTATCTGGCATTGTAGTTTTCCTTCATTTTTCAACCCAAAGAGCCCCACAACATGTGGCATTTTGTTAGGTACCTTGAAGTCGATATATACATAAAAAAATCAATAATTTTGTAATGATTCATTGAGATTAAGTTGATTAGAGCTATTTTGTTCCCTAATCATTACAATTAACTATAAGAATAAATTCCAATATACAAGCTTTATAGCAAAAGATTATATGACAATTATTTAAAAAGAACTTTGAGATGTGAACTCAAAGTGAAACACCCCTTTAGAAACCGAACATCCTTTTTTTTCAGTAAGATTTACTTTGAAGATTCAAATCCGATTATATAGTCAAAATTTTCTTTACAATGCTAATCAATTTCTTATCCAGAATTAACACTAGTTTGTCACGCATATATCTGTTGATTACACTACAAAAAAAAAAACTTGATTTTTTCCAGATTTCAAAGATCGAAACTTCAGCTATCTTCTTTTGACGGCAGTGTCCCATCCAAGGCTCATTTTCTCTGGGATTTAATTACAAAGGTTTACCAGTGGATAATGCTGCATTCTCCTCTGCTACTTGCAACTCACCACTGGTTGATGCTGCATTCTCTTCTGCAACATCATTTCATCCTTGGATCTCGATTCCACCTCGACTGTGTCCTTGGTGACAGCTGCTTCAGCTGCATCGGGCTCTTGCAATGCTACGTCAATGGCATCCATGGTAGTGTCGCTGTCTTTTGCAGCGTTTTCAAGATCCCTTTCTGCTTGCAGTCTATGTGCATTTACCAAATGCTGAACTCTTTCTAGTTCAGCCATCCGATCGCCGTACCGTTTCTGTAAAGTGCGCTCGAGATCCTTCTGCTTCTGAACCTCTTCCCTGAGGTTGCTGATCCTGTATGTTGCCGCTAGAGTTTCTTGCTTACTCAAAGCTTGGAAGCATTCTAGCTCGATTCCCGCAGCGTCCATCTGCTTGAAGGTTGTCTCCACTTGTGCCCAAAGTTTGTTACACCTCATCTGATAAGTCAGAAACAAACTAAGTTAGAAATCAGATATCTAACACAATTCATATACTATCATACAAACAAACCAAGAATCTAATATTGATTGAAACAAATATGTCAAATAAGAAAAAGATTCTGAAATCTGAACACCAATGCACAAGCTATAGAGAGTGATTTCCATTCACGTATCATGCGACCGAAACTGTCCGATCAACAAATATCATAAACCCTCTCATGACTGTCAGCTACTAGAGTTTCTGTATATCATACCTGATAACTATTAGTTAGAACTTTAATCTTCTGCTCATGCCGTTGTGCTTTTTTAGTCTCATCTTCCATCTTCTTCACATGTTCAAATTCATTCTGCAGGGAGGAAAGTTTCTCCGCATGGGTGGCAACACTTGCTAGACCGAAGCCATCACGTGTAGGGAAGTACATCATATCATCTAAGCATGCTTTATGTGCTTCCACATAGCTTTCAAAAGATTCATTCTCATGGCCCATAGCAACACGTAGATATTGGACCTCATCTTCTATTAGTTTATCTGCCTGCATAATCAAATAATCTTACGTGAGTGCAATTCAATTTGTTTTGAGTTATACACAACACGGTAGGACTTGAGAGTGACAAAGATATGAATGAAAGACCCAGATGAAAACCACCTCTATACAAAAATAATTTCAAGTTGCTTACAAGAAAATTAAGACATACTAGTAAGAAGCATATGAAACAATTTTTCATCTCCAGAGATCAAGTCATCAACATAGTATAGCATAATTCTACAAACTTACTTAAATATATCAATCAAACACTTAAAAATTGCCGTAGGAGCATAATAGCAAACTTATCACAAGGATCATTAAGTATCTAAGCATTAAAACAGAATCGTGAGACCAGTTTGTGCCACACAAAAGGTGTTATTTCAAAGATTTAATTAACTTATTAGATAATAAAAAGCAACATGTTCACAACAGTAAGCTTAACAAATGTTCTTGCATAGCATTAGTCGTGAAAGCAAAAAAATCTTTAAAGTCAATATGAAACCCCAGCAAATTCAAAGTGCACAGGAAAATATATCAAATATACGATTTGAACTGCATACATACCTCTTTCAGTTCATCTTCTTCAAACTCGTCAATTGTTGGCACATCTACAGAATTCTCTTTTGCAGCACGTTTTCCTTTCTTCTTCTCCTTTGTTGCTTTCTCATCCAGGGGATATTTAATATTATCATGCTCTAACAAAGACAAAAGCTCCTTTCTTATTAATTCATCAGCCTGCTCAACTAAAGTTAATGGAACAACAGAACTCTTGTCTTCATCAGCTCTCATCAAAGTGTTTCTAATGAGGTCCAACGAAACCACAGGAGGTCTTGGCAGCTCCCTCTGCAGTACTTTTGACCTTTTCTTGAGTAATACTTGTTGCCTTGCTTCTTCCTCAGCCTTCTCTCTAGCAATTCTATCCGACATGTCTTCCTCGATCTTCTCTTCAGGTTCTTCATCCTCTTCAGCCAATGGCTGAATAACTATCTGGTAGTCATTCTTGGGTTGTGGGAGATTTTTCAGACTGAAAATGAGTTCCTTTTTTGAATCAGACTGTCTCAGTTTGGAACTGTCAAGCATATCAATATCTTCATTTATGCGCAGCTCATCCCTCATTGAAGTTCCTTTTGGAGTCAAACCAACAGCATATACATCACGTGTGGGTGTCATCCCGATTCTGGGAGTGAGACCAGGGCCTCCAGGAGTAGCAGACGGAGTCATTAGAGGATTTGGTGTTGCAATATGCTTTCTCTTGGGAGTCACCCCAGAAAAGTCTGAAGGGTGCAGCATCGGATTATCCCCACCAAGCAACGGAGTCTGAGACAAAGTCAACCTCCGCTGGTTCTCTGCTTCCATCATAATGGCATCCTGTTTGCCTGCAGGAGTCCTTTGAGGGGTTCTCCCTGGAGTGAAGCCATGTCTCGGAGTCTGGGCATAACTTGCAAGAAGAGAACGTGTTGCAGCGTTTCCTTCTGTAAGTTCTTCATTCCCAAGAATATCACTAGCACTTCCCATCTTAGCAATTGCCTCCAACTCATGGTCAGGAATCTGTGGGGCTGGGAGATTTAACCTGGACCTTTTGCGAACTGGCTCAGGATCATTGAGTTTATTTGCTTGCAAAACTGCAGACGGAGCATCCTGCCTCTCTGCTATTTTATTTCTTGCGATGTCCTGCTTCCTCAATCGAGCCTCGTTGTCAACTCTTCTTTCACCTTCCAACTCCTCAATCGTTGTTGGAAACTTGACTAATTCAGCAGGTCGATCTTCATCAGCAATATCATAAAAGCCAGGTGGAGGTCTCTTTTCAAAAGGTATTTCAGCATTGTAATCTATTCCTCCTCTCTTTCTCTTCTTATGGCGAAGGTTAATTCCAGCAGCTTTAAGCTCTCTTCTTTTCTGCAATGAAGCAAGCCTGCGAGCCTCTTCAAGCTGTTTCTCTCGGGCTTTCCTTTTTGCCTTCTTACCCCTAGTGTTGGCTAACCGAGCCCGAGCTTCAGACAGCATCTCCTTTTCATCTTCATCCATATCTACAGGATCAGGACGAGCAGGCTTCGATTCCGGATTAGGATCAATCTCTCCAGGACGCAATTTTCTCGGGTCATCACCAGGTTCGTAGTTCTCATCCTTGGCACAGGCTGCATCCAAAAGCCTTTCATATCTCTCCAAGCACTGTGATGGAGTACGCCCGACAATAGGGGCAATCGTCCTCCACTGGGTAGGCATCAGTTTCGCCAAATGCAATAACTTCTCATCTTCTTCTCGGGTCCACTCAGTCTGCAATGCCATGGAAGGAAGTGGTTCAGTTCCGAATCACAAATGATGATAGCTATCAACATAATAAAGATGTAAACTATAACATTCAAGAACAATTCTTATGCACAAATTGCCTACTACAAGATTCCTAAATTGGTTTTCCACGTGAAATACTTCTATTTAATGTGCAACATCTGAAACAGATAATATAACATAACCAACAGCAATATAGAATTAACAATCAATCAAATATAAAAAATTAAAACTAGGAAACGCTCTAGTAACATAAAAACAATCAATCAGATTATGAGGGATCAATGAACCCTAAATTCACATCAAGAATTAAATAAAAAAATGAAAATATCAACATACCTTTTTGATTGAGGGATCCAGCCACTCATACCAGCGTGTCTTGCACTGTTTGGCCGATTTCCTGACCAACAAAGAAGAAATTCTTGCCCATTGGTTTTTCCCATATTTCATAACCGAAGCCTTGAGAATTTCATCTTCTGTGTTCTTCCACACACCTCCCTTTATCGTAATCCTCATTTTTCCGGTGAAATTTTACAACTACAGTGGACTAATACGACTAATCGAAGGGTTTGTTTAATACTACTCTCTCAATTCTCTCAATCTAAGACTCAAGTCAGATTATTTCGTCAAGTTTCTGCGAAAATCAAACGCTCTCAATCCAATTTTATAAGCTAATTTCATCTATTTATAAGTAAAATATGGAAACTTATTTTAAAAAGGAAATAAATCATATACATGGGAGAACATAATTTAGGAAAGGGGGATATAAACCCTAAACCCTATGCATGGTGCTGTGCTAAACGACGACGCATTTGAAACATTTTCAAAAAGGAAAGAAATCATACACTGCATTGCATTAATTCCTTGGATGTTTTATTTTCCTACTCTTTTTTTATATTTATGTTTTTAATAATACTTCCGTGCAAAATAGTTGTTTTTGTAAAGAAAAATATAGCAAAATAACCATGAATTTAATTAGCCAATTAATATTTTACTCAAATAAATACAAAATATTTTTTTTGAGCATTTAATTTTTTTTTCAATACTTTGGCCAATAATCAAGTTCGTCAAATAATACTAAATGTTTATAGGTTAAAACAGTGAATTTAAAAAATAGTTTTCTTATGTTGTTCTTTTAAGTTATTAATTTTTTAATTCAACATATACTTTTATGGATTTTTCTCAAATAAAAGTCTATATAAGAGATTGTGAATTCTTTTACGCACAAGAGTTTGTGGGATTTTCAAATTTCAGGTTATTGTTTTAGTATAATTTAAAAAATCACACAAAATTATTATCAATAATTTTATTTTTATTTTGCACACATTATTACGCTTCAATTTCCATGTTACAAAAAGTATTAGTATAACACTATAATGAACAATTAATCATAACAATAAGAATCACCCATTAATTAAAGTTCCTCCACTGCAGATGATTTCTTCCCGTTAATTTAGGCTCCATTATTAACAGCTTCTTTTTTAATCTTGTAAAATTACTGAGTCTTTTCCTTCCTTCCTTTCCTTTCTTTCTTATGCATAAAAGATTGATATAAAACTTAAAGATCTATCCAAAATTACTAAAAAAACAATGAACTAACAAAAAAAATGGAAGAAATGAGCATTACATGTTCACAAACTAAAGAGAAATAATTTACAATAGCTCTTAGCTAATGATAAGTTTGAAATAAGGAATGGTATCATGTTGCGATACTAGAATTTCATAAATGAATTTGAAATATAGTAGTAAGATTAAATAATCTTAGGTGTGCCATATGAATATAACTAATGGAATTCTGTCAGATTTATTTAATTCATTTTAATACACAAAACGATCACCAATAAAGTAAATTAAAGAACATCTAAATTCCTGGACCACCCTTGTATGTTTGTTTCTTCATTTAGAAACTTAAGATTTGATCCTTTTTCTTTTTCCTCTCTATATCTTTTTATAGTTTTATCCAAGGTTCAATTTGTTCAAGTTTTTTAAAAGACAATTTTAAGATAGGTAAATGCACCTCTGGATCCTTTTTTTTCTTTTTTCCTTTAAATATTTCATTTTCTTTGGGAGGAAAAATTGTACAGTACTGCATTTAAATCAAACATCCTCTTCCACTCTGCCAGTAAGGCAGTAAAGATATTATACTCTTTTTTTTTCTTCTATTTTTTCCCTCTAAAGACTTCTTGCTAAATTAGCAATATTTTAGATGTTTATGTTGATGGCCTTCAAACCTATTTCACCAAATATGATGTTTAAATTTGATTTCTTGAAGCCTTGCTTTTCTTGTGAAATTTTTGGAGGAATTGGGAATCTAGAGAAAAGAAAGGGAGAAAATGAATAGGACAAACAAATGATTGAAAATGGTGAATTATGTGTTCAAATGTATTTATTTAATGTTCAAGAAAATACTTATCAACAATCCTAAAAAAGGAAATACACAAACAATTAATTCCACAGCAGCAAAAAGTGGATATTGGACATTTACCTGTAGTCTATGTAGCTGTGAAAATTCCATAGAATAATAAACTGGAGATAACAGAAGAATCAATACAGTCCTTTTTTTGGCAGAGCTTCTGAATTCTTACTTCAAATTACAGCAAAAAAAATAAATATGAGTGATCAAGACACCTAAAATGTGACAGAATTGCAGCAAACAATAAAAAACTAGTATGACATAAATTTTCTGTGCTTTTAATACCAAATGCAGGTGCATTGCATTGCATATATCAACCATACTGAAATTTTAGTTGGAGACCTAAAACTTACTTTCATAACACTCCTTAATGAGACATTATGTGCAAGAAGATGCATACATAGACACACACATGTATACTTTTTGTGTGTGTGTTTTTGGGTAGCAGAGTCATAACTGTTCACAGTAGGTTTGGCTAACCTTTAGCAATGAATGCCTGGAACCATACCGATGAATATGAAGTTCAAGAACCAAAATCAAAGCATTAGCTCGACACCTCAAAATGTACTAAATACTTTATGCGAAAAGGGAAGATTCGAGGAGGGCAAGAAACATGTTCTTGGATCTTGTTTGCAGCAAAATTTCCACATAACAAAGGATCATCTGATATTGAATTGGAAGAAACTGGGCTAAACGAGCTAAGCAAGGCGTTTCTCACCTTAGACATTAAGACGTCTATACAACAAGGAATTCAAATGCAAGCTGAGGAGCATAATATTTAACATGAATCATCATATGATCAAAGATATATGCAAGATTGGTGATCTGATCAAACTTAATATGGCTGGCAGATGAATTGCACTTAATATGTGAAATTCGAATAAACCTACTGTGACTTCATCGACAATAAAAACTGCACAAGGCATCAAAATACACCAGGGGCAACTGACCACGTTTGTTGTTCCATCAGCAAAAGACAGACGATGTTAACCAGCTGCGTGCTCCTCTGTGATCCGTCAAACCACAGAGAAAAATGAAACGAGGTGAATACATGCCTTCATAAGCCTTTAATCAAGAATCCTTCTGTTTGAAACTATAACACCAAATACCAAAAAAAACCAACAAACTTGCTCATTGACATAACACCAATAAAGGGGGAAAAGGAGGAATCTTTGTTAATTCACTATTGTTTCAAATACTATCAAACTGGAGATAAAGCTCAAGCCTTTATATGAATCATCTCACAACAAATGACACCTAAATGAAAACATTTACAAACTAAGATTAGATTTACATTTGTTGGAAAGCAGCAAGCACCTTTCTTTACTCAAAAAGGTAAAGAAACTAAAAGAAAACTTCACTAATCAAAGCCCAAAACATCATTATTAAAAAGGATATAGCTAAAATATCCAACCAACCAAAAGAATTTAGGAAAAGGGAAATGGAAAAAAGAAAGCATAAACTAGATACCATCATCATCAATTAGTCATTATCATAATTTCAATTCAAGTACAGTACAATTATCTTTTTTTCTTGACTTACAAAAGATAAATACACAAAATCTATGTATACCACCAAATTCCAAAATGCTTCATTTCCAATATCTTCCACTCTGCATTGGCAAAACCTCTATCTCCTCATCAGCTCTCTCCAGGAAAAATGCTAAAATTTCCAAATGAACTCTTTTCTCATATTAGGTTAGCCAAAAAACTTTAAAATAGGTAAAATAAATATAAAAAATACAGAAGAAAGAGGTCTAATGATTATAAAGAGTCTCCTTTTTTCCTTTTCCAATATTTTAGAGAACAAAAACACTGTAAAAAATATGCCTGGCTCCAACCTGTCTGCCTTCAACCAACAAAAAGCAAAAAAAGGGCAACATTTCTTTCTCCCTTTTTCTCTGATGGAGAAGAACAAACCACATTGCTCTCCCCCTCACCAATGAAAACCCCATAACCACCTCAGATTCACAGTGTTACAGTCTTCCTCCAAAAGGGCAACCTCGTCATTCCACCCCACCACCCCCCTCCACCCAAGAACCACCATCCCACCACCTTCCATTCTTATTCGGCAAATGGGCTTCAAGATTTTCCTTCTCTCTCACTCCACAAACTGTAAAAATCTAGTCTTTTTCTTTTCCTCTATCTTTGAAATGCTAGAGAGAGAAAGATTGGATTTTGATTGGTTTCCCAGAGCTAAGTGTAAATGTCAAAACTGTGTGTGTGTGTGTGTTGGGATTGGAGAATCAAGAATGGGGGGATTGAGTAGTTTAAAAGGAGAAATGGGGGTAGGCCGGTGAAAGGCCATTTTCAACTTTCTCTTTGTTCCCTTTTTCCTAACTCTCTCCATTTTGTCTCTCTCATTTGATATTTAGTTTGTTACAAAGCAATATACTCCTATATTGTGAAAATTTATTCCTCCCATTATTAATGACCTTTAATTCGTACACCCACTTAATTTTATTTTACTTTCTAACTTTTTCAATTACTCTCTTCCACAATTATTTGAGGATCAAGTATAACTCATGTTTCCCTCTAAAAAAAAGTACTAACTCATGTATCAATGCTTCAACCTAAATTTAAGACTTTTGTAGTTAAACACTTATTATACTTTTATCACTAGTAAAGGTAACTCCTAGAGTTCAAAATTAATTACAATAGGAAATTAGTTGGTAGGTTAATAAACTCAATATTGTGGATATGGACAGTAATGTAATTCATTTTGTAACTTTTCTCTTCCTACTTTATTCTGCTAATGAGAGATATAAATAAGAAGAAATTACTGATGTCTCTTGTTAGTAAAATAAAATAAGTAAAAAAAGTACTCCAAAAAATGAATCGTATTATTGGAATAATACTATATAGGAATTTAAACATGTTGTGTTATATTTAACTCGTACAAAAAATTCATAAATCAACTAATGTATGTGTGAGTGTGTATCAATGCATCATAAATTATTTAGAGGGAACTTCTTTTTTGGTCCACGAACTTTGCCAAAGTATCATTTTAGGTCCGTGAACTTTAAAAATATCATTTGAGGTCCATCAACTATGAGATAATATCATATGAAGTACTCTTTTACTATTTCCAAGTTTTTCTAGACGAAAATACCCTCAATACCTTAAAGGGTATATATTTTTAATAAACTTATCATATACTCATATTTTTTATAAATATCTTTACAATATATTTTTGACGATTTTTCTAAATATAATTTTATCATATTGTGACATGCAAGTTAAATTGCTTCTTCAATTATTTATATTAAAGAATTTTAAAATTGAATATAGAACTTCTTTAATAATAAAAAAATTGAATAAAGATTATTTCTTGCATGTCACAAAATTAAGTGATAATATTGAAGGTCAAATTATATTTAAAAAATTCATCAAAAATATATAGTAAAGATATTTATAAAAAATATGAGTATATCAAAAGTTTATTAAAAATATATACCCTTAAATTTATTGAGGGTATTTTCGTCCAAAAAAACTTGGAAATAGTAAAAAAGTACTTCAAATGATATTACTCCATAGTTGATGGACCTCAAATAATATTTTCAAAGTTCACGGACCTAAAATGATACTTTGGCAAAGTTCGTGGACCAAAAATGATGTTCCCTCAATTATTTATTACTATTACTAGTATACTTATTATGACATCTTGAATATCCAAAATAGATTAAATTTTTAAAATTTAATACTCCATCCGTACTATAAAATTATGTGCACTTTTTATTTCCGTATGTCCCATAAATATGGGGATTTCCATTTATGAAAGTTATTCCAATTTATTACTCCTATTAACCAAATTATTTACAACGTATACCACTATAAAAAAAAAACTAACAATAATGGGGTTCCACTATCTACTAACACTACTTTAACTACTATTCTCCACATCTCTTTAACTTACCAATTTTGTCTTAATTCTCGTGTCATATCATATGGCCATACTTTTATGAGACGGAGGGAGAATGATATTTTTATAGATTATTAATATAATTTCTACATTATTTGATTTTTTTTATATATAGTATTTTATTTTATTTTTGAATTTTATATAAAATCGAATATTATATGTTCTTCAACGTAAATTGCGTGTAGGGAACCTGAAGTCATTCCACAATTAAGGATAGTTTAACATATTACTCAGAAAATATTTCTCATTTCATAGGAAATAGTTGAACTGAGGCCTATGGAAAAACAAATAAGTCAAATTTAGGTTGTAAAAGTAAAATCTTGCAGTCGTTTATTACCCCTAGACAAATTTCAGAACTACATTGATTTCAACTTATTGGACATTAATGTAGTACACAATTATAGTTTTAAATTTGTAACAAGTTTGACTTACAATTACTGGTGAGATTTGAACTTTTAATATTTTTCATCACTAAGTCGTCATAGAAAAAGAAAAAGAAAATGGCAGTGGCAAATCAAACTTTGTTTATGTAAATTCATGATAATAATTCTATATAAAACTTATGCATTTTCATTACCTTTAATACCCAATAATCATTTGTAAATTCAATATGCATTGTGGCATGAGTCATGACTATGCCAAATTATGATAAGTCAATGGTAATTAGTAGTACTACTATTAAGTTTTACCTACCATAAAAATTTGATATGTTTTAATTTTTAAAGACACCAGCAACAACACACACTAAAACTAAATTTCACTTTATTTATAGATCATTCACTTATTATTTTCCTCATATTCATAGCATTCAAATCGCATTTCATTTCACATACTTTAGCATTTATTATTAGTTTATATATATATATATATATATATATATATTATATTAATTGCAATTTTATATATATTCGTCGCAGTAACATAGTAATTTTTTTTTGTAGAAATTAGTTTTGGTGAAATAATGCATAAACGAATTATTAAGATATAATGGATGGAATAAAGGCCAGTGTGACAGTGCCGGTGAGACAACGGCGAGTGAGGGCGAAATCCGTAATTTCATATTCTGCTACCGCAAAAGTCGAAGACAGTATAATTAATTTAATAAATGTTTGACTAATCTCAGAGTAATTAATTTAATAAATGTTGGGCCTTTAATTTAGCAAGTTTGTCCATGCATTGTCGTCTCATTCATTCATCATTACCAAATTCAATAATGTTTTAACAAATTCAAAATTAATTCTTTTTTCAATTCAATTATATCATGTCATGTCTCTTCTCTATTGGAACTTTCTCTTATCCTTTCAATTTTTATGATTAATTAAAGGCGCCGATAATTTTGTCACCTAACCATCATATATATGTCTCCATTTTATTCCTTTTCACCTCTCATTTTTTTAATAGACGCTTTTTTAGGTAAAGATAAAAAAAAAATCTTGGTATTAAATACTACTACTACTCATGTATACGTATAGGGATCATTCTATTTTATATATTTAAAGCGTTGTATATAGAGTTAATTACTTTATAGTACTAGAATTAAATTTATTAGTTGAAAAATAAAATTGTTGCTCGTTGTGAATTTTATAAAAATATCATTAATTAGATTAGAAATTAGTAGAGGTGCTGTCGCGTCAATTTATTCAGTTTGGCTCTGTTTCTAAGGTGAAAATGAAATGAAATTATCGATATTATCATTTTCTGAGATTCGATTGGAAAAGGAAAGCGTAGCAAATCTTTGTTCACAATTAATGTCCCTCACTCGATTTGACTCTTGATCACCATCTCATCGATATGTCCATTTCAATAAATTCACTATTAAATGGGTAAATTATTATTTTTATATATTGTCTTTTAAGTGTAATTTTTTTCTAAATACTCCAATTTTATAAAGAGGAATAGTAACCATTATTCGTTATTCCCTTTTTTCACTATGACCGACAGATAATTGGAAATTTTTTTTGTCATTGTTAAGTCAAACATAGTGAAGAAAATATCTTAGCGTTCAAAGCTATAGATATAGCATAACGATCAAATGTTAGACGGAGGAAAAATAAAAATGAACATAGAAAGAATCGCACTCCGGCAACATTCCAAAAATCAAATCTAATAGTAGAGTTTTTAAAATTCGTGGGCAAAGAATGGGACACACTAAAAGATTGTATCAAATTTGGTGCTAATAGAATTTTTTTTGATCTATTAGAAATGAGCCACTCACCCCTTAAAAGGCCTCATAAGGGGGAGGGTTATCCACACTTATATAGATTAGATTGGATCATCACCAAGTCGATGTGGGACAGAATTGAGAGAATTTAACACGCCCCCTCACGTGTGGGCCGGAAAGGACATCGGTCTTCCACTCGTGAGGTAGATAAGAGATAAAGAGAAAACCATCATCGACTTGGGCCCGCTCTGATACCATATTAGAAATGGGCCACTCACCCTTAAAAGGCCTCATAAGGGGGAGGGTTATCCACACTTATATAGATTAGATTGGATCATCATCAAGTCGATGTGAGGACAGAATTGAGAGAATTTAACACAATCATAGTGCTAAGACTAAAACATCTTATCTTATGAAAGGCAGTACCCATTGTTAACTGGTGGCTGAAGTTTTTCTTTTAATAAATAATTTTGTTTCAGGTCACAATTTATTGTAACTTATAATAAGAATATTAAATCTTTCTTCACACTATAATGTGAACTTTTTAAATTACTATTTTCTCGTTCCCATAAGAATATACACTTTTTTTTAATCCGTTCAAAAAAATATGTGCTTTCTAATTTTAAAAACTATTGTCTCTCTAATGAGGTGGAACTCATTTCCCACTAATAATACTTTAATTACTTTTTTCTCTTTACTTTTCTCTTATTTTACTAATTTTATATTAAAACTCGTACGCAACTCAAAATGCATATTCTTTTGGTATGGAGGAAGTACTAATTATAGGTCTGGGGATAATGATAAATCAAAATTGGTGAGGCTAACTAAAACGAAGTTTGTAAAAGCTCAACTAAGAAATTGTTGAGGCTATATAATTAGATTTAGCATTTCTAAATCCAAAAAATAGGTAAATTTGTGTATTTTAAATTTTTTTAAAGAGATACAAAAAATGAATGCCTTTCAATGCCACAGTTTAATCGTTAAGGCTATAGACCTCATCAACTTCAACTACTTATCTAAGATGCATAGAATTTAATAGCCGCAAATGTGATCCATCTCAATTCTCAAGTGACAAAGTTAAGACATCCAAAAGTATATTATGTTTTAATTTTCTTAATTTAAGTAGTACTTTTAGTCTAGTCTATAGTAGCTTGGCTATCGTGCATATTGAAATTCTAAGTAATACTCCCTTTGTTCGTGAATAAAAGTCTCGTTTTTTTATTTTGGTCTGTTCGTGAATAGGAGTTTCAGTTCATAATTACCATAAATGGTAAAAAGACCTCACATTCCACCAACTCATTCCACTCACATATCATTTAAAACTAATACTCCCTCCGTTCCCTCATAGTTGAGGCGGAACTTTTCGGCACGGAGTTTAAGAAATGAATGTTGAGTGTGTTAAATAAATGGATTAAAAAGTAAGAAAGAGAAAAAGGTAGAGAGAATAAAGTAAAAAGTGAATAAAGTAGAGAGAATAAAGTAAGAAAGAGAAAAAAGTTACTATATATAGAAATGACTCAACTATGAGGGAACTTCCCAAAATGGAAAAATGACTCAACTATGAAGGAACGGAGGGAGTATATATATAAGTGTGACTCATGTACCACTCACTTTTCTTAACATTTATTAAAATCCGTGCCGGAAAGAAATGAGACTCCTATTCGCGGACGGAGGGAGTAATATATATTTGATAATGATAAATGGCTCATCTCACTGTGACCTTATCTTGAACTCTCAAAACTTCAGTCGCCCCATCCCCTAGGCGCAAATAACCTATCATTGTCTCGGTTGATGTAAGCTTTGGGGAAGTTGAAATAGTAGAGCACTCATCTTATTGCTTGGATGCTTTCAGTTTCAGCAGTTATCTGCTCAGCACTTGACTAAATACTCCCTTCGTTGTGCCATAGTTGAGACGAAACTTTTCGGCACGGAGGTTTAGAAATGAATATTGGGTGTGTTAAATAAATAGATAAAAAAGTAAGAGAGATGAAAAAGTAGAGAGAATAGAGTATAAAGTGAATAAAGTAGAGAGAATAAAGTAAGAGAGAGTAAAGTAAGAAAGAGAAAAAAGTTATCGTATAAGGAAATGACTCAACTATAAAAAAACTTTCCGAAATGGTAAAATAACTCAACTATAGTAAAACGGAGGGAGTAACATTTATTATGAGCACGATATATCTTGTATCTAAATAAAGTATTAGGCACCCTCCCTTTGCATCAATTCCTTCATTTCTCGATTAAAAATAAATATAATTTTGATTTTATAATAATTTTGAAACAATTAAACAAATTAATGATGAATTAATTCGAAAACTAGCTAGGTTAGGCAAAAGAAAATATCAGGCACCCCCTCCTTGATAGCTCGACCGAAAGAACCTAACCTAATTTACCAAGCCTATCCTAGGACACATAATGTGCAACATCTATGGCAGTAATAATTACTATTAACCAAATTAATGAGGCAAAAAAGACTAAGAAATAAAGCAGTCATCAAATTAATACTACTATATAGTATGCTAATCTATATATAGGCCCTACGCATGAAGATCAACGGTGCACTATTTTATGGTTATTAGCATCATATTTAATTGAATTATGGATCATATTTTGATTGAGTTTTGTCAATTAGATTAAACGTCACCGCATTATATGGAATTTGTGGGATCAAACACATTGAAGAAGATTGTTGTTAGCTTCAGAGAGTAAATGTGATACGATAGTAGTCACTGACAATAAATGGCACACGAAGAACATAAATATTAAAATTTGACACTGAAAGATCAGGACATTGCTGCCGCAAAATTAGATCGGTGTTAGCTCCAAAAGACATATTTAGCGATTAAATATAAGTTCACATTAAATGAAAATTCTTAGTAACAAAATTAAAATGCATTGATGGAATCCGACTTAATTTTTGCTAATTCTATGATGAAATGGGAATATTAGGTTTTCAACAAAGACAGATATACTCCTATAAAATAACATAATCAGCTTTATTAGAAAGAAGTAAAAATACATACTTAGTTCACGACATTCGTATTTTTTTAACAAAACTAAAAATAACTATTTAACCTATATATTTAAAATAACTACTCGAGTTTTCATACTTGTGTCACAGTAATGAATGGGACCTTTAGTATGATTGGCCATTATTTTCAAAATATATTTTTATATCTTCCAATCAATTTGTAATAATGGCAATTACGGTTTTCGGTTGGTCGCGGCCCTTTCATTATAAAAAGAGTTGTACAGTTGGATAAAAAAGTACTTAGTGGCTAATCACGAACCAATTAATTTATCTAGTTTTGATTTATAAATTCAAATCGAAGCTTATTTGGGAGTATTCTTTTATTTTTCTCTAATTTTCCATAAACATCTTCATATCTATTAATATTGAGACAATTGCGACATGGGGTGGTGGCGCAGTTGGCTAGCGCGTAGGTCTCATAGCTAGAGTTGAGTTATCCTGAGGTCGAGAGTTTGAGCCTCTCTCACCCCATTTTTTGTCATTTTAGTCCACACCCCAATTCTTGTGATTTTATTTTTGGCTTATCTTCTTTCTCATTAGTATTGAATATACCTTGAATAATATGTCTATAATTAATAAAAATAATTATCAATGGGTATTATATAAGGGTTGATCATTTGTTTTCATACAATAAAAAAGTTCAATTTTATTGGACTTTGAGGAGTAGAAGTGTAAAACGTGAGATAGTACTTAATTAAAAATGTTCTCCTGCACAATGGATTTAGCCATGAAACCAAGTGAGATTTATTACACTAGTATATAGTGGTTGGTAATTAGGAGTATTATTTAATAATCCCCTTTCACAAAATTTTTGCCACATTAGCCAAATAGAGCTTCCACGTAGAGAGAGATACACATAATGACTACAAAAAGGAAAGTCTTTATCAATTTCCGAATTATCTGATGAAGTACAAAATTAAAGTAAAAATAAAAATCACGTTTTGGATTGAACAGCATACAAGTTCTCTTTCACCCTCACAAAATGAAATAGAACATCACATACATTCTCCGATTTCAAGTATGGGAAGAAAACTATCTATGCTTCGCCAGCACTCTTCTCTGCATTCTCTTCCGCAGCATCATTTTCATCCTTGGATCTCGATTCCATCTCCACCTCCACGCCCTTCGTCTCATCAGTATCTTGCACTTCAGGCTCAGCAGTAGGTGCAATTACCTCATCTCCAGCTGCAACACCAGCCTTGACCGTGTCCTTGGTGACAGCAGCTTTCTCTTCAGCTGCATCCGTCTCTTGCGTTGCTGTTGCATCAGCCTCAGCCTCAGCCACGGCTGTGTCCTTGGCGACAGCTTCTTCAGCTGCATCGGGCTCTTGCATTGCTTCGTCCTTGGGAGCTTCAAGATCAGGTGCAACAGATTGATCTTGAGTTGTGTCAATGGCATCCATGGCAGTGTCGTTGTCTTTTGCAGCATTTTCAAGATCCCTTTCTGCTTGCAGTCTATATGCATTTACCAAATGCTGAACTCTTTCTAGTTCAGCCATCCGATCGCCATACCGTTTCTGTAAAGTGCGCTCGAGGTCCTTCTGCTTCTGAACCTCTTCCCAGAGGTTGCTGATCCTGTATGTTGCCGCTAGAGTTTCTTGCTTACTCAAAGCTTGGAAGCATTCTAGCTCCGTTCCTGCAGTGTCCATCTGCTTGAAGGTTGCCTCCACTTGTGCCCAAAGTTTATTACACCTCATCTGATCAGTCAGAAACAATCTAATTCAGCAATTGGATTTCTAACACAATTCATATATCGTACAACCAAAATCAAGAATCTAATCTTGATTGAAACAAACTATGTCAAATAAGTAAAAGATTCTCAGATTTAAATACAAATTAACACAAACTATAGATAGCGATTTCCATTCATGTAACATGCGACCAAAAATGTCAGATCATGGAGCTTCTTGTAGAGTTTCTGTATATTTAGGTAGCGATCATTTTTAATAAAAGTTCAACGGCCAAAGGGAAATTACACAACACAAATGCTTTCAAAAAGAAAATCATGAAGAAGATCATACCTGATAACCATTGGTTAAAACTTTAATCTTCTGCTCAATCCGCTGTGCTTTTTTAGTCTCATCATCCATCTTCTTCTTCACATGTTCAAATTCATTCTGCAGGGAGGCAAGTTTCTCCGCATGGGTGGCAACACTTGCTAGACCGAAGCCATCACGTGTAGGGAAGTACATCATATCATCTAAGCATGTTTTATGTGCTTCCACATAGCCTTCAAAAGATTCATTCTCATGGCCCATAGCAACACGTAGATATTGGACCTCATCTTCTATAAGTTTATCTGCCTGCATATTCAGATAATCTTACTTGAGAAAAATCCAATTTGAAGGTGGGACTCTAGAGTGACAAAAATATGAATGAAAGAACCAGAGGAAACCACCTCTACGCATAAATAATTTCATATTGCTTACAAGAAAATCAAGAGAAACTTAGTAAGAAGCACATGCAACGATTTTTCATCTCAAGAAAGCAATCATCAAGTCATCAACATATAACATAATTCTTCCAACTTATATAAATAAAACAATCAAACACTTAAATGTTGCCGTGGTACCATAATAGCAAATACTATATTACAAGGATCTTTAAGTAATTCAAACATCAGGAAAGATGGCCAGGAATCTAAGTATTAAAACAGAAACGTGGTCTCAGTTTGTGCCTCACAAAAGTTATCTTGGAACTCCAAAAAATTTAAAAGTGCCCTGGAAAATATATCAAATATACAGTTTGAGTTACATACCTCTTTCAGCTCATCTTCTTCAAACTCGTCAATTGTTGGCACATCTACAGAATTCTCTTTTGCAGCATGTTTTCCTTTCTTCTTCTCCTTGGTTGCTTTCTCATCCAGGGGATATTTTATATTATCATGCTCTAACAAAGACAAAAGCTCCTTTCTTATTAATTCATCAGCCTGCTCAACTAAAGTTGACGGGACAACGGAACTCTTGTCTTCATCAGATCTTATCAAAGTGTTTCTAATGAGGTCCAACGAAGCCACAGGAGGTCTTGGCAGCTCCCTCTGCAGTACTTTTGACCTTTTCTTGAGTAATGCTTGTTGCCTTGCTTCTTCCTCGGCCTTCTCTCGAGCAATTCTATCTGACATGTCTTCCTCGATCTTCTCTTCAAGTTCTTCATCTTCTTCAGCCAACGGTTGAATAACTATCTGGTAGTCATTCTTGGGTTGTGGGAGATTTTTCAGACTAAAAATGAGTTCCTTTTTTGAATCAGACTGCCTCACTTTGGAAATGTCATGCATATCAATATCTTCATTTATGCGCAGCTCATCCCTCATTGAAGTTCCTTTTGGAGTCAAACCAACAGCATATACATCACGTGTGGGTGTCATCCCGATTCTCGGAGTCAGACCAGGGCCTCCAGGAGTTGCACCTCCAGGAGTAGCAGACGGAGTCATTAGAGGATTTGGTGTTGCAATATCCTTTTTCTTTGGAGTCACCCCAGAAAAGTCTGAAGGGTGCAGCATCGGATTATCCCCACCAAGCAATGGAGTCTGAGACAAAGTCAACCTCCGCTGGTTCTCTGCTTCCATCATAATAGCATCCTGCTTTCCTGCAGGAGTTCTTTGAGCGGTTCTCCCTGGAGTCATTCCATATCTCGGAGTCTGGGCATAATTTGCAAGAAGAGCACGTGTTGCAGCATTTCCTTCTGTAAGTTCTTCATTTCCAAGAAGATCACTAGCAATTCCCATCTTAGCAATTGCCTCCAACTCATGGTCAGGAATCTGTGGGGCTGGGAGATTTAACCTGGACCTTTTTCGGACTGCTTCAGGATCATTGAGTTTATTTGCTTGCAAAATTGCAGATGGAGCATCCTGCCTCTCTGCTATTTTATTTTTTGCAATGTCCTGCTTTCTCAATCGAGCTTCTTTGTCAACTCTTCTTTCACCTTCCAACTCCTCGATTGTTGTTGGAAACTTGACTAATTCAGCAGGCCGATCTTCATCAGCAATATCATAAAAGCCAGGTGGAGGTCTCTTTTCAAAAGGAATTTCAGCATTGTAATCAATTCCTTTTCTCTTTCTCTTCTTATGGCGAAGGTTAATTCCAGCAGCTTTAAGCTCTCTTCTTTTCTGCAATGAAGCAAGCCTGCGAGCCTCTTCAAGCTGTTTCTCTCGGGCTTTCCTTTTTGCCTTCTTACCCCTAGTGTTGGCTAACCGAGCCCGAGCTTCAGAAAGCATCTCCTTTTCATCTTCATCCATATCTACAGGATCAGGACGAGCAGGCTTCGATTCCGGATTAGGATCAATCTCTCCAGGGCGCAATTTCCTCGGGTCATCACCAGGTTCATAGTTCTCATCCTTGGCACAGGCTGCATCCAAAAGCTTTTCATATCTCTCCAAGCACTGTGATGGAGTACGTCCAACAATAGGGGCAATCGTCCTCCACTGGGTGGGCATGAGTTTAGCCAAATGTAATAACTTCTCATCTTCTTCTCGGGTCCACTCAGTCTGCAATGTTACGTTGGGCAGGGTATCATTTACAGATCACAAATGATGAAAGTTATCAGCATAAGAAAGTTAGAAGCTATAGCATTCATGAATAACTTTTATGCTAAATTGTCTACTAAAAGATTGTCCCATGGTATAATCATCCCACACCTACTCCAATGTGTCAATTTCTTAATTCCTAGGTAGGTTTTTCACATGAAGTATTTCTATTAAATGTGCAACATCTGAAACAGTTAACAAAATATAACCAGCAACAAAATAGAATTAGCAATCAATCAAATAAAAAAAGTACAAACTAGGCAACCCTCTAGTAACATAGAACAATCAATCAGATATAAAAAAAACAAATAAATAAATAGTTCAAATCTTGCATCATCAAAGAACAGAGCGATCAACGAACCCTTCATATCAAATCCAAAATAAATAAAAAACTGAACATTTCAAAATCTTGCAAGATGGAGTACCTTTTTGATTGAGGGATCCAGCCACTCATACCAGCGGGCCTTGCACTGTTTGGCTGACTTCCGGACCAACAGAGAAGAAATTCTGGCCCATTGATTCTTCCCATATTTCATAACAGCAGCCTTGAGAATTTCATCTTCTGTGTTCTTCCACACACCTCCCTTTATCATAATCCTCATTTTGCCGGTGAAACTTTACAACTACAATGGACTAATACAACAAATCGAAGGGTTTCTTCTGAGGGTTTAATATTTAGCTACTCTCTCAATCCTCTCAATCCAGGAATCAAGTCAGATTATTTCCTCAAATTCTGCAAAAACAATATAATTTGGGCATCAGTATTCTAATAACAGCTAATCAAAACAACTTCTGCAACACCAAACACTTATGTAATTTCTCAATCCAAGTTTATAAGCTGATTTCATTATCGAAATTCGATCTTGCCATACTAAAACAAGCTCTACAACTGCAAAATACGTAGCTACTGATTTAAAAACGCCTTAAAATAGACACGGAAAGCCTACAATTACAGCAACTAGTTTCGTTGTCAATCTTCGTGAATCGTTACAAGCCAGCAACACAACAATTTTCACTTCATTCGCACGATACCGACAACAATTTCCTACACATTATTTCATACTACTATTTGACTCCGTAGGCTTCAAAAATTTAACCTAACTAGAAATAAATAAAAAAGAAACACGTGATAATCGGTTTGCTAATTGGAGTATTTCCTTACCAAATCAGCTGAGTCTCGAAAGCGATTCTGGAATGAATCAGGTGTTTAATCTCGGACGATTCAGCGATGCGCGGGACGGTTGAGTTGGAGATGTGCCTGTGCCCGTCCTTCTTGTTGTGCGTAATGGCGTAGAACGGAGGATATTGTCCGCGGAGAGAGGAATCCGGCGGTGATGAGGGCGCCGGGATTTTGAGGAAGAAGGGGGAAGGGAAGTATGGGGTTTGGGGATTTCAATGATGCGAGGGAATGACAATAGAGAGAGAAGGGGGTGAGAAGCATTGGGCTTTTTGTTGGGCTGGGCTTAAGGTGTAAAATAATCCGAAATTTGAAATTTTACTAATTTTTAAAGTTAGTACTACTACTTAATTAACCAAATTTTGACAAAATGATCTTTTCGACAATTTATCCAAAGTCCAATAAACTAAAAAATACTATTTTCATTTCCAGAATTATTACGTCACTCTAATTGTGGCTCAAATTTTATGATTTTTTTTTTGGATTTTAGAAAATCATTCTGAAACAAAATTGAAAGTCAAAATACTATACGATTCATAAAGCGAAAAGGTTATCCTACAAATCTTCATGCTTGTCGGTTATATCATTTAGATTTAATTAGCATTAATAAAAGTAGAAAAACGATGAAATTGTTAGTTATGGCTCCTGATTCGTCGTATCGATTAATGACATTTGGATTTTTCTTGTTGTTACTGTCACCGATCGCCGCCGGTGATGGTTCTTCCACCGCTTGCAGAAATGATTTCCCAATGGTATAAACAAAAACCTCAATTAAAAATTTTTGTCAATATTATTTTTTGCTGATCATCAATTCATAATTTCGGTGTCATACACCAATTTTTTTTGTGTCGATATCTCTGTAGCCATTACAAGGGTTGAAAGAAATGAAATTGTTTAACTGTGTTGATTTTTCTTAGCCAGTTTTCCTTTTCTTTGATTGTGTTGAACGTAATGAGGTTCTGTTTAAGGTGCAATAAGCAAGAGGGATATGCATGAAATTATTTGATCAATGGTGCATTTATGGTCTGTGAGGGATTTAGGCTGTATTGGATTTGATAGAGAAACTTGAGGAGAAAATATTAACTTAGTACACATTTGGTGGATTCCAACTCCAATGAGATTGAGAATGACACAAACATAGGGCTAATCATTTAAGATTTTTTATAATTACCCTATACAAGCTTCAAGTGTCTGTTACTCTTTTCTTTGGATACAACCCCAATTTGATCTAATTTTTTTGCTGAGGTACTACCTAAATAACCAGAGTGATATGCTTGTTTTGGAATAATGCAAGTTTTATTTCATCTCTTTTCCTTTTTCCAGGTTAAGGTTAAGAAGTGGGTAAATGGTGATGAAAAGGAGCCACTTTTTGGGCTTAACGCGGCTTTTGGCCCTATCTTACCTGAGGAACTCAAACAAGCACAAAGATTGCCAGCCAACTTTCTAGAACCTGCTACTGGTTGTTCACCCTCATCCTCGAAGGTACTGTCTGTGCATCTTCTGTTACTTTCGTCATATGTGTATAGATGACCACTGGTGACGTGGTCGGGTATGTTGGCCTATAAGTACTAGTAATTTTTATAGATAGAACAGTGATGCACTTGGCTTATGTTGCATTCTCATTTGAGAGACCAACACAAGCTGAAAGGTGTTATGCTTTAGAGGTAAAACTGAATGCTGAGTATACAAATTGAGAAAGTTGAAAGAAACAACGTGATGTGATATATACAGATTCTATCTTATGAAGACGCCGGGTGAAAATTTGGATGAAGTAAATAACTCTATTAACGCACTGAAGTTCACTACACCATGCTATTGTTATTATGATTTAATTACTTTGTAAAGACAATGCAAGTGTGTATTGACTATCATCTTGTAGTTGCCAGGCTCTATTGCTTTGGTGCTTCGTGGTGATTGTGACTATACAACTAAGGCTAGAGTTGCTCAAGAGGGAGGATCAGCAGCACTGGTGATGATAAATACTGAAGATGGTAGCTTCATTAATGACATATTTTCTCATTTTTTTGGCCTTTCGTTATTCTATATTTCTCACATTACGTTGACGAATTTCAGTTTGTTCTTAAAATTGATTCTCCTTCTGTGGAGCTTTTATAGGTCTTCCGAAGATGGGTTGTGCTAATATTACCATGTTGAGTATCAAAATTCATGTTATTACAGTTTCAAAGTCAGCAGGACTGGATTTAAAGAAATCCATAACTGATGGGATACAAGGTCAGGCACTTCTGGATGTTTGGTCAAAGAAATTTTATGCATGTTTGGAGGAGACATGGTATCTTAGTCAACGAGAAAGATGATATGATTCTCTCTTATATTATATATTCGTTTACTTGTGGCTATTGTTCGATATCAAAGTGTTTGGACCTTATTCCCTCTTTCATGTTTCGTGGTGATCTATGCAATATGTGTGTACTATTCTCCTATTTAATTGCCCTATATTTGTTTATGAATGTAGTTATTTCTGATGCTTTCAAATCGGATTTAGCCATTTGTAGACTTTAGTACCATGTCCTCCTCCTCTACTGGTTCATCTACGCATCTGACATTTTGTGATAATTGTATCATTAGGAAGGGAAATGTATTAATTGAATATAACTATGCATGCCTGAAAGGAAACCTTTTGACTGACTCCGACCATCTCTACTTGAATGAAGCATTTATAATTTAAATTCGACTGATCAGCTATAATGGTTTTTTATGATCTCTGACACACACGGTGGTTATAATGTTAGTTCAGTACTTCTTTTCTTATGGTTCCTAAAGTGGCTCACCTGATCTCTCCGTCAAAATACCTCGAGGTGCTCTATCACATTTACTGAAAAAAAGACAATTAGGTAATAAAAGACAATCAAAGTTTACAATGTCACCTCTAGGGGTTCATGTGGATCAATAAGAGGATATATTGGGTGATAAAAGACAGTCAAAGTTAACAGATCTATTTCCTCTTCTATTTTCACAGTTCCTCAGTTTTGCACATCTGACAGCCTATTCAATATTTTTCTAATCTTTCACTGATGTCTATGCATGTCATTTAATAGTTTTGTTGATAAATATAGATGCTAACCTATTTTTCTCTCTCTTTTTCCATTCAGTGGAGCTTTTGATATATTCACCAAATCGCCCGATTGTAGATTACTCGGTGGTATTCTTGTGGATGATGTCTGTTGGAACGGTAGTTTCTGCTACACTTTGGTCAGATATAGTTGGATCAGAGGAATATTATGAACCCAGCAATCAGCTTTCTCCAAAGGTTTCATCCAAAAAAACATCTTAGTCTTTACATAAGTATTCATTCAAACTATTCTCATTCTACTTTTATATTTGCAGAAGCTGATAACTAATTTAACTACTCCTTTGTAAATCTCCATATCAGGAATCTGATTCTGGTGCAAATGATGATGGAATCCTCCATATAACCATGGCAAGTGCAGTAATTTTTGTTGTATCAGCATCTACTTTCCTGCTGCTACTTTACTTCTTTATGTCAGCATCGTTCGTTTGGGTGCTAATTGTACTTTTCTGCGTTGGAGGTGTTGAGGTGAGTATTCCAATTTTACTGGGCTTTAGAATTGTTGCTGTTTTCGATAGGTCCAAGAATACTAAATTGACACGTTGAGAATTGTTATTGACAGTGTGATATCCCACTTATCTATGCTTCTGTAACATTGCTTTGAGTTTTAGAGATGTAAGAATGTCACAAATTTTTATGAGTTACATTAGTCGCTCTGCAATCACATTGCCTAACTCCTACATCTTTTCTGTTGTTATGTTTTACAAGCTCATAAAGAATCAAACCCTATAGCATATCAAGCTTGATTTGCTTCTTTGCCACACAATAACTTGCAGTGTATGTTGGTAAGATTTGTGACATGTGGAAAAATTATATTGGCTTAATGTTTAAAAACATACCTTCAGTGTCGCTGCAATATATCAATGTATTTGTCACGTTGGTGCATATAATTGGACAGATCTACACTAATTCAATCTTTATGGTTATCAGGGAATGCATAGCTGTATATTATCATTCATATTGAGGTACAGTTAAGTTGTGTTTTTCAAACATTTGCTGCTCTACTCTGCTTTCTCTCTTGTTTTAAACAGCAAATCTAAGGATTTTGGACAAACAACAGTGAAACTGCCAATAGTGGGAAAGATAACCATTCTCTCACTAGTTGTTTTGATAATCTGTTTGGTATTTGCCATTGTCTGGGCTGCAACTCGGAAGAAATCATTCTCTTGGATTGGCCAAGATATTCTTGTAAGCTACATATCACCACAAACCAAGCAGTCCTTTACGTTTTTTCTTGTAATCTGGCCTATCTTGATCATAGAACTCTTTTCATCAGAAACTAATGACCAATAATCCCTTGACACTTCTTGTATTCTTCTATCTAAAATGTGAAGTTAATAACTGATTGTTATCTAAAATAAACCTTACATTTTATTCACTTTCAGGTTATAAAGCCAACACCATTGTGAAGGTACACAGAAAAGATGGAATTTTGATTTTAACAATTTTCTTGATATCAGGGTATATTCATGATGATAAGTGTGTTGCAATTGGCTCGATTACCAAATATAAAGGTATCTGATAAACCATGTTCGAATAGCCAATAGCAAATATTTTGTATTTTAGTAGAATTCTTAATGTTGCTTTCTTCTAGGTTGCCACAGCGCTTCTGTGTTGCGCATTCGTATATGACATATTTTGGGTTTTCCTATCTCCATATATATTCCATGACAGTGTTATGGTCGCGGTAGGTTTTGGACAATTTCTGAACCATTCTGCTTCACTTGCATCAGTTTGTCAACCTGCTCTATTCTCTCCTTTTTAAGGTTGCACGAGGCAATAACAGCGGTGGAGAATCAATCCCCATGCTTCTGAGATTTCCTAAACTCTCTGATCCGTATTATGGTTATAACATGATAGGCTACGGCGACATTCTATTCCCTGGTTTGTTAGTTACCTTCTCCCACAGGTACATTAACATTGTTCTGTTCACAACACAAAATCATATTCACAGTGTACTGTTATCGCTATTGCAAGTTTGGATTAACTTGTACATGTATCTTGAAGCCATTTGTTGGAACATACTAGTATTTTGTGCTTGTTCAATGACCCTGAGAAACACTTATCGAAAGACTTCATATCGAGAAGGATATCGATACACCAAGTACTTATGCTATGATGTGGCTTTAAACTGTTGCGTTTGACGTAGGAATCCTTTTGTTTTCAGATTTGACAAAGCTCATGGGAAGAGTGGAGCAAATGGATATTTTCTTTGGTTGATAATTGGTTATGGATCTGGTGAGGAGTTATTTTTTGACATTTTTGTCAATGAATTTATTTGTTCGCTTTTTTTTGAAATGGACTTTATTAGCAAAATTAGGCTGCATTTATCTTAATTGAAGTGATTTGTATCACTGGAGATTGCAGGCCTATTCTTCACTTACTTGAGCTTGTATCTGATGGCTGGTCGCGGTCAGCCCGCTCTCCTCTACCTCGTGCCTTGCACGTTGGGTAAGAGATGATGTGTTCATATAGTATCTGTTACCTTCTCTAATACTAATTGCGAGTTGTCGACTTTAGGAACTTGCGTGTTGTTGGGTCTGAAAAGGGAGGAGCTGGATCTGCTTTGGGACCACGGAGACGACTCGGGTCAACAACGTGCTCCTTCTCCCTCGACCAGTGATTGCACATAACTACTTTGCAGAAAAGACTAGGAGCGTCTGATACATTGGTTGGATGAGAAACGTCTTAACAATTATTGAGCTGTACTCAATAGTGTGAGGATTCTCGTACCCTTATAGAATATCATAAAATAAATTACTATTGAACTACAATAGAGTGACGAAAAAAATAATTAATATGAGTGATATATGCATGAAATTGCAATCTTCATCACAGTTGATACAAAATCTTTCTATATTTTTTATTAAATTCATGGGATGAGTCCTAAGCCTCTGGGACTGACCAATGTCTTGGAAAAGGGGGAAAAGGTTGAGGTAAAATATAGGAGTCATTTTCAAAATAAAAGAAAAAGGTTTTCTTTCTTGCTGGCTTCCAAGATATATACATAACTGATGAGATTGATATTATAAAGTTTACTTTATTTTCCATTATAAAGAAGACTAAAAATGGAAAAATGTGAAAAAAAAATGGAAACAGTTTTGGACGTTTACATAGGGAGAAATATTAGGCTGATATTGTCTTCCAAAATCACATTTTGTTAATTGTTTTATACATCTATTACAATTAATTAGCAGTTAGATATAGGTGTATGTTTGAGTTAGACAAGCCCAATGAATTTGGGGTGTATTTGATAATTCGAGGATCAATTTTTTAGTCCATCTAGGTTTATCACAAAATACCAACACCTAGTTTACAATTCTTTCGAGTAGAAAGTACCCCCTATATCTAGTACTAATATGTACTAATATAATATACAAACATTGAAGGTGGTTATATCTATAATTCCTATCTACTCAATATAGCATCAATTAAATAAAATACTTAAAAATTAGTAGGAAAGCGTTACACCAATTTTTAAAGCGATGACTATAATGAATGGAATGACGACCACCTTTTTTTAATAGAAAAAATGTTTTAAGATGACTATAACGAATAAAATGAGGGTCACTTTTTTGTACCAAAAATGTTTTAAGATGACATAATGAATAAAACGAGGGCCGCTTTTTTTTATACAAAAAATGTTTAAAGCTAGCACATAAAAAAATAAAAAAAGAAACAATAACACAAAATAGTAAAATCAATATATCAATATAAACAAATATTTTATCCTAAATCTTAATAGAAGAAAATCAGTGTATGAACACATACAAAAGAAGCAAAAGAGCTTTATGACGTTATTCATCACATTCATTTAATGGTCTCACAACAGCTTTAAGTCGGAGAACTTCCAACCAATAATCACAAAACACTAAAATCATTCATCAGTCAAGCAAAGTAAAAAAGAAGAAAAGGAAAAAGAGACACCACACATTCCAACATTATTAGTAAAAATGCGTGTAACCATCTAATGGTCTCACAATAGCTCAAAATCGGAAGAGAACTTCCAAACAACAATAGCAAAAATGCACATAATCATCTATCATGATTAAGCAAACTAAAAAAAAGAAAAAAATCACAAAAGCAAAAACACAAAACAACAAAACTACATTGACACGTTTGGACATATATTTATTATACGAGTCCATTCCATATAGTGCTTAAGTAATAAGTATATATGTAATTCTTATTAATACTATTTCCAACATATAGAATCATAAAAATCACTAATATTTGATTCAAAGTTGTCTTTCCCAAGTGGTGAAAATGGCATCTAGAATTTTACAATTAGGTGGATTCATGACTAAGAAATGGTGGATAAACTAAAACTTTTTTTTCTAAGCTAGTGGAGTTATTATTACTCACTTTTGTCCCCATTACAAAATATGTAGTGTTGATTTAAAGAAGAAAAACAATGATGGAGGGTTTCACCTTTCTTGGTCATGGACATTTGTTTCTTGAAAATAAATTTAAAAGCTTCATAGCTACTAAGCTATTATGTCAATTCTTGCTGCAGAACAATTCCATTGAATCATTTTTATGAATGGGGTTCTTCCTTTTTATTTATGGGTTGTCCACCATGCCAAAATAATTATATAATTTATTTCCCTTAATGAATCACATTCTTGGAGCCCACCACTAGACAAACTTCATATTTACAACCCCAAAAATAAAACAAAAAGATTAATCATAGAATCTTACACTCGTGTGCATCATTTCATTTCTGTATGTCCAACTATTTGTTATCTATTTTGGGACAATCAATGTATATATATCTCAATGAAGGAAATTCATATGCAATAATTGCTAAACAAAATTTTATTATCAAGCACTTTACTTAATGTTCTTTTTAAACAAAGTGAGATAATATTAGACATTCTTATGGACTAATGCAATAATATCATCATCTTTCAGTTTCAGGCTAAAACCAATAAATCCAAACTCTTCTAATATGGCACTAATTTTTTGTCAATTATACTACTATCGATCCTAATTAATTAAGCCAAAATCTTGCTTTAGGGGTTTGTTAATTAAATAAAAAAATTGTCTCCTCATGCTAGGGAACAAGTTAACGAGGAGAAGCAGCCATGATAGATATCATTGCAAAATCGCCACAAAAAAAAAAGCAAAAAAATCGCACATGAAAAGGGTTAGTGCACAAACTCTTAAGATGATGATTTCATTATTTCATAGATATCATTGCATCACGAGATTTCTGATAGTTTTGTCTGATCAATATATACTACTCCAATATGATTTACATTTTAGTTTACTCTACTTTTTATTGCATTCTCAAATTTTCTTTATGAATATCTTCAAAAATAAAACCTCTCGATAAAGCAAATGCCATGCATGTATGATGTATATAACTTCAATTGTAAAAAATAGTACTCCCTCCATTCATGAAATATTGTCCAAGTTTAACTTGGCATGGGTTTTAAGAAACGTGAAGAAAAGTAAGTTAAAAAAGTTAGTGAAATGAGGGTCTCACATTTATATATTAGTTTTATAGGAATAGAAATTTGAATGTAAAGACTAATAAAGAGTTGGTGGAAAGTGGGGTTCATTTACCAAAAAAAGTAAAGTGGACAACTTTTTACGGACAAATCAAAATAGCAAAACTGGACAACATTTCACGGACGGAGGGAGTAAAATGATTTTATGCTAGGTGCCTAAATAGAAGCTGGTTGTTTTATGGAGTATTAAACTATTACTCATTCAGTCCACAAAATAATACTCCCTCCGTCCATAAAAAATAGGACAATTGGTATATGACATGAGTTTTAATGTAAAATTGGTAAAGTAAGAGAGAAGGAAAAAAAGTAAGAGAGAAGTAGTGTTAGTGGAATGACGTGTATGGTTATTATTTGTTGAAAACTTTCTATAAAAGAATGTGCTCTATTTTTTGTGGACTGCCAAAAATGATAAATGTGCCCTATTTTTTATGGACGGAGGGAGTACTACTTATTTTATTTACTTTCGAATTTCGATAGGATTTATAAAAAAAATAATATAAAAATAAATCTATAAATAAAGTACATATATATAGATCAATAAACTAAACTCAATGCTCAAAAATGAAAAATAGTTTGAGTATGAATATCAACCAATCTCCCAAATTGAAAATTAAAAGATATTTTCGATCGTTTGTTCTCTATCGTTTCCTTTGTATAAATTATTAATTCTTTTCTCTATCCGATTCGACATACATTATTATGATCAATCCAACTCGGAAAAGAACAAATCAAAGAGTATAAAAGTGAAGAAGATTTAAAGAAGAGAAAGATATTAAAGAAAAAAGAAATAGGTAGCTATAATATGCTTTAGCTTGTGCTCCAACTCTAAAGTTATTAAATAAAGATGCTTCAATGAATAAACTGTCTCATTTTGCTTTACTATGCATATATTTTTCCCTTCGCATGGAAGATTAGGCTTCAATCATACCCCTCTCCACAAATTGTTTCATTGGAGAATCTGAAACCCCACTTTCATGCAATCATCACACAATTAGCATCATCATCTATTCAACACAACAATGGCGTATCCATAATTTTTTATTAATTTAAAGTGCGACAAATAATTACATAAAATGTCAATTGGAGCAGTCATCATATAGCGTCACAACAATTTTCTTTTTTTTTTCCCCTTCTTTTCACCCCTCTCGTAAATTGACCTCCCGTTTTGTTGTAGATATTGAACAACGAGCTATGGATTAATAAGCGATGAAGATTGGATAATGAGTAGTGAATAAAAGGCTTTTAAATTAAAATTGCGTGTGAAGAATTTGATTTATAATACTGCAATATTATAAAAAAAAAGGTGTACATGTATATTTGTAAATAAAATTAGTTCCTTTTGGGATCAATGTGTGCATACATTACAATTAAAGATTCTAATAAGCGTTGCCATAAAGCAATTTTATACATATCATAATGCTGAAATATTTACAATAGGCCAAGACAGAAAAAGTGCAGAAAATCAAGAAAAGTATGAGATTCTTCCCACTACTAACTACTGAGAAAAAATAAAAGGTGCAAAACTCTGGTGTTGGTCTCTTGGAATAGTTAGTTACTAGCACTGATCATGCATGTATGTATAATATTTATGATTAATATATGTAATAGTTATAATTAAGTAATGACTAATCGAACTGGTCCTTTGCGTTGGTGGTAGTTGGTGTGGCCTTATTTGAAATGGTGCAACACCGGAATCTGCAAGGGTCCGCCTCCATGAGCAGCTGCACCACCTCGTTCATCGTGGGGCGCAGCGCTGCGCTTCCGCACGTGCAGCGTATGGCGATCCTTAGCACTTTGATCATCTCGTCTTTGTACGAGTCCGAGATTCTCTCGTCCAACACCTCCATCGCCCCTTCCTTGGTCTCCACCTTGGTCGACACCCAATATATGATGTTCTTGCTCTCCCCGAACTCTGCCTCCACCGGCTTCTTCCCTGTTATTAGCTCCATCAGCACCACTCCGAAGCTGTACACGTCGCACTTGGTCGTCGCCTTGGACGAAAATGCATATTCTGGAATAGTCAAACAAAAAAGTTGACTCAAATATTAATAATTATGATATGCACAATCAGAATTAATGTGGTTAGAATCCAGTTACCTGGCGCTATGTAGCCGTAAGTCCCTGCAACAACGGTGGTGGTGGCCTCCATGGATCCCCTGGCCTGCAGGACTTTAGCGATGCCAAAGTCCGCGACCTTAGGCTGGTAGTCAACATCCAAGAGGATATTGGTTGACTTGATGTCCCTGTGAATAATAGGCGGCATCAGGTCGTGGTGGAGGTAGGCCAGTCCCTGAGCCACTCCTAGGGCGACCTGATGCCGTATCGGCCAATCGAGGACGACCTTCTCCTTATGCAGGGCGTCCCAGAGGTTCCCGTTCGGCATGTATTCGTACACAAGAAGGCTGCAATCAGCACTCGAGAAATAGCAGTACAACTTCACTATATTCTTGTGGCGGATACTCCCCAGCGTCTCCACTTCCGTTTTAAGCTCCTTGTCCAGAACAACACCGTCCTCGTCCCAGTGTTTGTTCTTCCGGCTCCATAGCTTCTTCACGGCGACCTCCTCCCCGTTGTTGAGCTCGATCCGGTAGACGGTCCCGGACCCTCCGTACCCTACGATGTTCTTGTCGACCATCGCCTCCACGATTTCGCGCTGGTCGAAGGTTATGCGATGGAAGCTCTTGATCTCGTAGGAGAAGAAGGAAGCAGAGACAGAGTCCTCGTGCTCCATCCCGACTCTGTCTCTGCTAAACCATCTCCGCAGGTAGAGAGCCGTCCCTACCATCACTACGGCCAGGGAGATCAGGATCAGCCAGAGGCTGTTGATCTTCCTCCGGCCGTACGAATGAGGGCATGCGGGGAACCCCAGCCCAGACCCTTCCAGCACGCAGAGGCCAGGGTTCCCCGCGAAGCTCTCCAGGAGGCCCTGGTTCATAAAAGGGAGGGGGATGGGGCCGGAGAGGCGGTTGTTGGAGAAGTTAAGCGAGTTTGGGAGGAGCGCGGAGAGATTCTCCGGTATCTCACCGGAGAGGCGGTTGTTGGAGAGGTCGACGAGGTTGAGAGAGGTGAGGCGGGAGAGAGTCTCAGGGATGGAAGATGTCAGCATGTTGCCTTGCAAGAGAAGGACGTTCAGCTGCTTCAGATCTCCCATCTCGGAAGGAATTGGCCCTGACAATTGATTGTAGCTCAGATCGATTTTCACCAGGCTTCTCGCGAAGGAGATCTCCGGCGGAATCGCGCCGGAGATTCTGTTTCCTTGAAGGAAGAGCTCCGATAGATTAAAAGCAAATCGGATTGATTTGTGGATGGCGGCGGTGAGATTGTTGTATGCGAGATCGATGATGGAGACGTGAGGGAGGGAGAGGAGACCTTCTGGAATGGTCCCTTGGAGGTTGTTATTGCTGACGCGGAAACGGACGAGGGATTTGCAGTCGGAATAACTCGCCGGAATCTCGCCGGAGAGATCATTTTTCAGAAGGAGGAGGTAATTGAGCCTCCCGCCGCTGCACATGCCGCCGGGGAGCGTTCCGGTGAGATTATTCTCGGAAAGCTCCACCGCGGCGAGTGGGGACCACCGGCCGAGGTCCCTGGGGACCTCGCCGGTGAGGAAGTTTCCGTAGAGGGAGAGCATTTTTAAAGTGGTTGAATTTCCGATCGCCGCGGGGATTTCGCCGGTGAGACAGCTGTTGTAGAGCTGGAAGAATTCGAGCTTGGGGAGGCGGCAGATGGATTCCGGTATGCCGCCGTTAAATTTGTTAACGGACATGTCCAGGTCAACTAACTCCGTTAGGTTTCCAATTTCCGCGGGCAGCTCTCCGGTCAGGAGGTTGTAGTAGAGCTCGAGCTGGCGGAGGTTGCGGAGGCGGCCGAGCTCGGGCGGGACGCTGCCCGAGTAGGCGTTGCCGGTCAGCTCGAGGTCGACGAGGGAGGTCATGTTGCCGAGCCATGGCGGGAGGGCGCCGTAGAGCTGGCAGGTGGAGAGAATCAACGTCGTTAATTTGGTTAACGACGTTAGATTCTCGGGCAGCTTCCAGGGATTGAAGGCGGCGTTCTCGTTGAAGTTGATGATTTCGATTTGGGAGATGTTGGTGATGGAGATGGGGAAGTCGCCGGAGAACATGTTGTAGGAGAGGTCGAGGATTTTGAGATTTTGGAGAGGGGAGAAGTCGGGCAGGGGTCCGGTGAGGTGCATGGAGCTCATGTTGAGCTCTTCGAGGAGGGAGCAGTTGGTGAGTCCGGCGGGGAAGTGGCCGTGGAAGGTGTTGGGGCCGAGGCGGAGGCTGCGGAGGTGGGGGAGGTACGTGCATATTTGGTCGGGTAATCTTCCAGCGAGGGACCAGCCGGAGAGGTCGAGCTCCACGACGTTTTGGAGATCGTCGCATGAGACTCCGGTTAAGTTGCAGTAGCTCTGTGGTTTTCCGGCGAGGGAGAAGAATTCGGAGGCGGAGGATTGAGTGGCGGCGGCGGCTGCATGGCAGATGAGGAGGATAGCGACGGCGGCGGCGATGAGGAAATGATTGGAAGCGGCCATGATCAGAGAGGGAAGAGAGGGGAAATGGTTATCCACATGGTGGTAAAGAAGGATGGGAGAAAGGGTGAAATATATATAAGTGAGATGATTTTAGCGAGTGAGAGATAAAGGGTGAAAATTTTGGAAAGGTTAGGTTCCAAAATTGCAAAAATAAAGAAGCTTTATGTTTATACTTCCACTAAGTAATTCTCAAAGAATAACATGATCAATAAGAGCACCATTTCACCTCACATTATGCAACAAAACATTATACTCCCTCCGTCCCATATTTATAGTCACATTTAGTTATGGCACGGGTTTTAAAGAATTGGTGGAATGTGTAATTAATGAAGTGAGAGGTGAAGTGTGTAATAAATGAAGTGAGATGGTGGAGTGTGTAATAAATGAAGTGAGATGGTTGAAGGTGGGTCCCTTTTGACTTTTTGGTTTTTTTATTTTTGTTTTGGTTTATTTTAATGTAGATAATGGCATTTGGGTGTGATTTTTGTGAATAATGGGGTAAAATTTTATGTCCAAATATGGAAAATTCTAAATGTCTCTAAATGTGGGACGGACTTTTATAGCAAAATGTGACTATAAAACTGGGACAGAGGGAGTAATCGTTTATGCTAAATTAAATAATTATATATATATATATATATAGAGAGAGAGAGAGAGAGAGAGTTGTGATCAATGTCGAATCCTTCTTAAAGACCGAACTAGAGACCAAATTTGGACCACTCATTTTTCTTTATCTTATGGTTATGATTAATTTAGAATTAATTTAATATTTTATTAAATAAAAACGTTTTTAATTTATTTTTTTTTTTATTTTTTTATTTTTTTAATTTTTTTTTTATATTTATTTTATTCGATAAAAACTTGCTGGAGTAAATAATGAACTATATTCACTACACAATGAACTAAATGAATGTATGTTATGAAGTAATTTTTCGCATTCATTATATACTGAATTTACTTCAACTGAAAGATAATTATGTCATAACACATTATGAAGTAATAAACTAATAAAATGAAGTAATAAACTAATGAAATGAAGTGTAAACTAATGAAATGAAGTAATAACATAACTGAATGAAGTAATAAACTAACGGAATGAAGTAATAGCATGACTGAATGAAGTAAATAAACTAACGGAATGAAGTACTAAACTAATAGAATGAAGTAATAACATGACTGAATGAAGTAATAACCCTAAACTCAACTGAAAGATAATTATGTCATAACACATTATGAAGTAATAAACTAATAGAATGAAGTAATAACACGACTGAATGAAGTAATAAACTAACGGAATGAAGTAATAAACTAACAGAATGAAGTAATATCATGAATAAATGAAGTAATAAACTAACGGAATGAAGTAATAGCACGACTGAATGAAGTAATAAGCTCATAACAATAACATGATAGAATGAAGTAATAAACTAACGGAATGAAGTAATAAACTAATGGAATGAAGTAATAGCATGACTGAATGAAGTAATAAACTAATAAAATGAAGTAATAGAATGAATAAATGAAGTAATAAACTAACGAAATGAAGTAATAGCACGACTGAATGAAGTAATAAGTTCATAACATACATTCATTTAGTTCATTATGTAGTGAATATAGTTCATTATTTACTCCAGCAAGTTTTTATCGAATAAAAAAAAATAAAAAAAAATTTAAATTTTTTTTTAAAAACATTAAAAAAATTTAAAAAAAATTAAAAAATTTAAAAAGTTAAAATAATAAAAATAAAACATTTTTATTTAATAAAATATTAAATTAATTGTAAATTAATCATAACCATAAGATTAAGAAAAATGAGTGGCCCTAATTTGGTCTCTAGTTCGGTCTTTAAAGGTGTATTTGTGGTTAATAGGACTCTATATATATATATATATATATATATATATACCTATATAGGGGCATGTTAGGGTGTCACCACCCCTTAAAATAACACCATACCACGAATAATAAGCTGCCACGTGGCAAAAAAAAAGAACCCCCAAAAAAGACAACCAATAATTTGCTGGTCTTTATACAACAATTTTTCTTGTCCAGCAATATCCGACACACTACACAACAATCTATAATATTGTTGTGTAGTGTTTGTAATATTGCTGTGTAGCGTTTATAATATTGTTGTATAAGTGGTGTCACGGTGTCACTTTAAGAGGGGTTGTCATTTTAACACAAACCTCCCTATTGCCCCCTTAGAGTCTATTTCCTTCTTAATATCAACCATTAGATTAGTATGATGGACGGATTAGATGAAGCCTCACAAAATCATCCCGTGTTGCATTATTAGATTGTTTCTGTGCATTATATGGGTAAAATTGTAAAACAACCATGAATTAAAACGGAAGGAGCGAGATTTCAGTGGGATTTTCATAGACCTTCCATCTACTCACTCTCTCTCTCTCATTCCAACCGTCTCACTCCTCAAACCCACGACTCAATCTCGTCTCCCCCAATTCCCACCCATTTCCAAACCCTTGCCGCCACTTCCTCCCACCAAAATCAATCCAGAAGACGATTTTCACCATTTATTCAACCCTCCGACGCCGTTTCACTGTCGAAAATGCACTCACCGTCGATTTTCGTTGTGAAGAGCACCGTGGATCGACGATTCACAACTACAAAGTTTCGGTTTTGTTTTGAGCGTGCCGCCGGTCGTCGATTAAAGAGGAACTAACGAAAACGGTGTGCTTCAAAAATCCCTTTCTTGAGTTAGAAACACTCCTAATCGTCGATTGTCTACTTTTAGGAGACAATGTAGTAGGCGATTCACAGTTTTTAGCGTCCATTGAACTTCGATTTCGAATAATGCACAAAAGTTGTGGTTGTTTTCTTTTGGAAAATAGGAGATTGTGAGCATTTGATTTAGGGTTCTTCTCATTATTGAAGTGTGTAGTTGATTTTTGAGTTATTTTTTTGCTTCGTCGATTTTAGGGTTCAAACCTTTACTGATTTGGTCATTTTTGTTTTCGATTCTGTAAAATTGCGTCGTTTTCGGTAGCTTTCTGGGTTTGTAGTGGATTTGGATTTAAGAATGAAACTGATGTCGATTTTGTGTCTTACAGAGAACAAATGACGAAGAGAGACAGAACATACACAAGCCAACCAACAGATGATGAAGGTTACATACTTGGTGCCCCTGTTTTGAAGCATTATTTGTTGATTTTGTGAATTACACATTGGACATTACTGCATTAGTAGTCTGATTTATTGCATTATAAAATGAGAAGCATGACTTACTGTTAGTTACATTATATGTCTGATTCATTGCATTATATTAGCATCGGCTGTGCATCGTGTGATTTGTAGAGTCTATGGGTTGGTTTGCATAACTGGAGAAGCTTAATGCTCCTGAGTTCATTCTTTGATTAATTTTGAGAATCAATAAGCAATCGATATTTGGTTCAGTGAATGTTATATGATTGCATGAATTATTTGAAGGTTACATACTTGGTGCCCCTGTTTTGATGCATTATTTGTTGGGTTTGTGAATTATGTAGGCTAATCTGTGCATTATGATTGGTATTAATTTCAATTAGGCATTATTAGGTTGGTATGTTGCATTACACATTGGACATTACTGCATTAGTAGTCTGATTTATTGCATTATAAAATGAAAAGCATGACTTACTGTTAGTTACATTATATGTCTGATTCATTGCATTATATTAGCATCGACTGTGCATCGTGTGATTTGTAGATTCTATGGGTTGGTTTGCATAACTGGTGTTTGGTGTAGTGAATGTCATTTAATTTCGTGCATTATGTGCTGGAATGTGAGCATTACTCTATTAGGTTTTTGGCATTATGTTTTCACTGACCATTGGTTTATGCATTACACAAAACACAAACTTATACATCTCCGTTTGCTATTCTGTACTACAGCATCTAAGCAATGACGAACTGCTTTTGACCAAGCGATTGACGATTTGATTCCAATCGCCTTAGCCCAGAAGGTGCTAAGGCGACTTGGAAATGTTCAGAATTAAGGTTGCTACTGCGCTACTGACTTCCGCACATAACTCCAAAGGTGCAAACAACCATAGATATGCCACCGAGTTTTGGAAGGAGAGGCCGCCTAAGTTCGTCTTCGAGAAGTGGATCGAAGAGTACGGGCTGAATTGATTGGAGTAGCAGTCATTGAAACGCTATTTACATTATTTTGAACAATGTAGTTTTTTTTGGATAATGCATTTTAGAAGGTAGAAAAGACGACTTATTTGTTGGCCAGTTTTGAACAATACATAGCTCTTGATAACTAAAGCATATATAATGTATGTAATGATCCAAGTAATGCCAATGTACTGATTAATAATGTGAAAAAGGCTAACAAGTTAACTAGATTTTGATGACACTTGCTAGGCTTGTTAAGGATTAATTGGAGAAATAAATCAAATAATGGACATAATGTGCTTATTGATGACCTGATCCAGAAATGGAATCTACAACAAGTTTATTCGTTGCTTGCAATAATGTACATATTCGTGAATGATAATGTACGGTAAAAGGTTAATAATGCAAGGCTAATACAATTTTTTGTAATATAAAGTTAAACGCTACAACTAAATAATGAAAACATCTATAATTGTAATGCACATTAACGGTCATAAAATGCAAATTTACTATGCATAAAACGTTTAAAGTGATAAGTTAACAGCTAGAAAAAAATAATGAACAATTTCTTCACTTATAATGCACATTAACGTCCAAAAAATGCAGATTTATTATGCATAAACTGTTGGTTTTAATAAGACTAGACCGAAAATGAAAACTAACAATGTTAGTAGGTACAAAAAACATCAAGATTTCCTCTTTCCCTTGCAAAGCTCTTTCTCCTTCTCCATCTCTTTAAGCATTGGACAGTTTCTAGAGTCGTGATGGCCTATCTCATAGCACGCCTTACACTGTCTAAGAGGTCTTTTCGCCTTCTTTATAGCCTTTTCTCTCTTTGAAATCAGGCGGCTCGCAGAGCTGCTAGCATGACCCTCGCTCGACTTCTTGCTGCCCTCCCTATTGCATACGACAGAGTACCAAGTAGTAACACCGTCTGTCTTCCTCATGCCTTGTTTGCGCGTATCAAAACCAACAGCGCGGGCATATACATCGTAGAACGCGAAACCAAAATCAAGCGATTGGAACTTCTGACCAACCACATGCTTCAAATCTGGAGAACATTTAGGTACAACCAACACTGTATAAAACGAGAGAAAAAACGACTCAACAAACATATGCATTTCGTATCATAAATCGTTCATTACAGAGTCTAATATACGCATTATATAATGCTACATGTCCAGTATGTGTATATGTTAAAAGAACTCCCTAACCCAACCGAATTGAAAACCCTAGAGGATCCACTGAAACTCATTCACTTTGAAGATAAGACGGGGTACTTACTACATACTACACCCTAGCCCCCAAGGATTGCTAAACCCTTGGGGAATAAATGAAACTTGCGCCAAACATACAACACTATATAAAACGAGAGAAAAAACGCCTCAGCAAACATATGCATTACATATCATAAATCGTTCATTACAGAGTCTATTATAGGCATTATATAATGCTACATGTCCATTACGTGTATAGGTAAAAAGAACTACCTAACCCAGCGGAGTTGTAAACCCTAGAGGATTAACTGAAACTCGTTCACTTTGAAGAGAAGACGTGGTAATTACTACGTACTACACCCTAGCCCCCAAGCATTGCTAAACCCTTGGGGAATAAATGAAACTTGCGCCAAATATACAAACACGTACAGACTACGGAAACGATCACAAAAACTTATTGTATCGATCACAAGAAATTATTTGCAATGAACCATTACTCCAACTAATCGGTATTCAAGTGAGCCAATCGGTTTTATAATCGTACAATGGAGAAATTTAATTACCTTCTTCCATTTTGTAGAAAACGAAATCAATCAACGATTGCTCCCAAAAACGATTTTCGACGACAAACCAAAAATAATAGTTTAAGGATAATGTTTCAACAACGCTTGTCTTCAACGTTGGAATGTCTTCAACAGAGAAAAAGGGAGAAAGATTCGAGAAAGAAAAAGAGTGTATCGATTTCTGTAAAAAAAACCGCTGGGATCATGATATGGAGAAAATCAAGGAGTTACCATAACCAACTCCATTATGTATTACTAATCAGCCCTTGTCGTGAATTTTAAGGATTAAAAGTAAATAAATCAGCCTTTATTTTGGGCCATTAGATCTCTAAAATGGAAGACCAAGATTAAAAAGAACAATAGAGCATAATATTAGAAAATGATTTGAATACATCCATATATATATATATATATAAATATA
>NC_062968.1:29310050-29339579 GCF_023119035.1 Salvia hispanica | reverse complement strand
CAAACAAATTCATTGATGAAATAGAGAATGAGATTCAAAAAAGACTAGAATTTGATTGGAGAAACATTGATTTGGTAATTAGATCTAACAATTAAATTTTTGAGAAAATATTAGGATGTGTTCTTTGAATGTAATTTTATCTTCCATGTCATATAGGTCTTCTTTCCAATCTGTGAACACCGACATTACTACCTGGTAGTATTTTGGCTGAAACAAAGTAAGATTGAGATCATAGACAACAGAAAAGTTAATGGCATGGATGCATTAGAGGAGTATGGACATGAAATTGGTTTACTGGTATGATTTTTTTTATCTTATTGAAACAGTCTCTACATTTTGTTGATATAATTTATGCACAATGTTAAAATATTTTTTATGTGTACTTTTATTTATTTATTAATATATTTGCAGAAAGATATGTTGGAGGCATACTACAAAAAGAAGAACTTGTTAGAGATATTCGAAAATATTAACAAGTCTTACATCGATGTTCTTTCCTTGAAGTGGGCCACAAGCACCAACATAAAGGACTGTGGTGTCTATTTAATGAGACACATGGAAACTTATGTTGGAAAAAAAGATAGTGAATGGAATGTTGGCTTCTCTGCACGCAGCATAAAGATACTCCAGGTACTGCGTGGAAGATATTGCTACAACTTGATTGCATCAAGTTACAACAACCAGAGAGTGCCCATTTTAGAAGTAGCTGATGCATGGATGGAAGAAAACAAGCACAAATTGAATAGTTTAAACAACAAATACAAAAAGTGGTTTGTTAATAGAAAGAAGTGAAACAAAATTTGGGATGTATTTAACGTTTAATGTTGTTAGCTTTCTTGTTTTGGGATGGATTTCAAAACAGCTACTATTGTGGTTTCTAACTTTTGAACTTATGAAAATGTATATTTTCTGTTAATTTTGTTATGATTCACATGACTTATTTTTATTGTTGACATGGCTTAAAATTATTGTTGACATAGTTCTGTGCGTAATTAACATAGTATGTAACGTAGTTGACATGGGTCTATACGTAGTTGACATGACTTATAATTTTTATTGACATGATTCTATGAGTAGTTAAAATACAATGTAATATAGTTGACACGACTCTAACGTGTAGTTGATATGAATTTTATGTACCGCTGACACGATATGCACCATAGTTGATATAATTGTAATACTGATATTAACATGTTCTCTATGTATAGTTGACATGGCTTGTACGTGTAGTTGACATGGCTTAAAACATAGTTGACATGACTAGTATATGCCGTTGACACGATGTGCACCATAGTTGACATAATTATATTAGTTGTTGACATGGCTTGTAACATAATTGACATGACTTGTACGTGTAGTTGACACGATATGTAGCATAGTTGACATGACTGATATGTGCCGTTGACACGATGTGCACCATAGTTGACATAATTATATTACTTGTTGACATGGCCAGTATATATAGTTGAATTAATTTTTAAGTTGTTGACATGTGCACATTAAAAACATAAAGGAGCATGAAAGCAAGGCATGTCCAACTTGTATTGAAATGTCAACAACTTATAACCAAATGTCAACACTTTGTATAAAGGTGTACAACTCAGAAAACAAATCTTAAAATTAAAAAAACAGAATCATAAATAGATGTCAATAGAGATTAAAATCAGATATAAACAACAAACGAGAAAATGTCAATAATTTGTAGTCTATGTCAACAAATAAAAAACAACTCTGACTATTAAAAAAAACAATCATGTCTGATTTCTGCCACAACTTCTAGCATTATGATCAGTAACTTTGTGACACTTTCCACAACGCCTATGAGGTTTATTTGCTTTTTCAATTGCTTTCTCTATGCTTGACTTAATCCTGCTTTTCTTGTCACTTGCACCTCCTTTTGTACTAACCACATCTGGAGCATGGGCAGTTATTTCTTCAGGAACAACAATACCATATATGTTCATGATTGAATCATTTTTATCAAGAGAAGACGATCCAGCACAGTCGTCTTTAAAGATTTGAGGACCAATACCCGCAAGCAAATTATCCAAAGCAATCAAATGATCTTTATTCCTAAAAGCACGCTGATATAGACCAAAGTAACGTCCATGACACCTATTAGCAATCTGTAGTTTGTCATCTTTGTTAGAACCTGCAGACATATAAAATGTCAACAGCCAATATAAGATATGTCAACAGCTTATACAACACATGCTAAAACTTAAACTAAAATATCTATAGAAAACAGTTTGCATACCTCTGTCAGACGCACTTTCATCAATCGTGAGACCATGAACTGCCTTTAGTAATTCACTTTTAAGCCAACGGTTACCAACATATTTCTCTGGAATATTGTTGACATCTTTGTTTCTGAGAATGAAAAAAAGGTGGCTGCATAGATAACCACACCTTAAAAATAGTTTACACTCACATTCATATGACTCAGTCTCTATCTCATGTCTAACTGTAAAGATCTTCTTTCTAGCATCAGAAACTTTGAAGACCTCGATGTTCTCCAATGTGGACATGCTAATCATCCGACAACTCTTATCAGCCTCAACAATCAAATCTTGTACCACTCTAAACATCCTATCTGTGTAAACAGATGCCAATTGCTTCTCAAATGCTAAATCAGTGACATATTTTGGAGTGATTACAGAATCATAATAGTCAAGCCTTTCAGTTTGATTCCTTTGAGCATCAATGGCATTGTTATACTGAAGAGTGAAGTCAGCAAAATTGAACAACGGTTTCGAGTACCTCTTAAAAAAACTGTTTTCAGATTCTGAAAAAGATGTTGTTCTCATTAAAGAACCCATAGGAACATCTCTAAAGAAGGCTGGGATCCACATATGTCTGATCAAAAACATATCCTTAAACCACTTATGATCTTCTACACTATATTTTTCAACAATACTAGTCCATAATATATCAAACTCATCCGGATCTAACAACTCTGACCAAACACAAGACTTAAACTCCTTACTAAACTTTTCTCTATCAGAAATTGATTTAGGTATCTTCTCAAATAACTTGCTCATAATATGCCACATACACAAACGATGCCTTGTACCAGGTAATACCTTCTCAATGGCAAGCCTCATTCCCCAATCTTGGTCAGTGATTATGATTCTTGGAGCAACACCCATGCATTCAACAAATACAGTGAAAAGCCATGAAAATGCATCACAATTCTCACCGGATACGAAACCAGCTCCAAACGCAATAGGACACCCATGATTGTCTTTCCCGGTAAATGGACCAAACACCATACGATACCTATTGAACAAATACATCAACACAAAACATCAATAATGTCAATTATAGGTATATGCTATGTCAACTATTAAATCAGAAATGATGCAAAGTACAAATGTATCCTATGTCAACTACCATATCAACTACTATCTATGTCAATTACTAAGTATAATAAATAAACTACCTGTTTGTTGAATATGTTGTATCAAATGCTACAACATCTCCAAACATGTGGTAATGCTTCCGAGACTCAGCGTCAGACCAGAATAAGCTCACTAACTTATTATCTTCAGGTGATAATTGATATTTGTAAAAAAACCCTTCACAAATTCTCTTCTTCTCTTGCATCTGATTTAGGATCATTTGCACATCCACTTCTTTTAATTTCTCTTTAATATCACGTGAACAATTCCTAACATCAGTCAACGTACACCCAACAACATCATAACCACCGAAAAACTCTTTTAATAAGTTAAAAGTAGAGGTAGGACCGATGTTAGATCACGCGGTCTAGGAACTCGTTGGTCGTGAGGAAATCCTGGTCGTCGGACACACAGAGCACTTCTTTCAAAAACCCTCAACCACTTTACTAAACCTAGTATAGGGAAGTAGGGATCGATCCCACAGAGAAGGATGCGTAATAATTATGTTCAAGGATTTGGACTTGTTTTTGGGGTTGGCTGCTGCCACGCATTTTTTTGGGTTGAGGAAAAGAAAAATAAACTTAACTTGGGAATTTTAAAACTACTACGCTAACAGCTAGACCTAGGCGAAATAACAAAGAGAACGTTGCAAAGAAAATTAACCGCTCAATTACCAGATCTAAGAAAACTACTCTAATTACCTAGACTCGGGAAACAAACTGACTGTGGGGACCATGACTGAAAAAGCAGAGTACGGACGAAAAGCTGGCAGAATAACTAACTCTGGTACTAACTAACAGCGACATCATCTTCTTCAACCAAATTGCGTAAAAACTCATAAGAAAAACAACATGAACGAAATCAGAAAGCAGAGCAAACTAAATCTAAACCAATTTGATGCATAACAACAAGAACTAAACAGATCCAGAGATGCTAGACGAAGTAAAACAGGAAACAAGCGGAAAACTCAAATCCATCCAACAACTCCCCTTTCTCACTTTGGATCCAACCTCAGACGCTAAAGGCTCAGATCCATTAATCTCATCAAAAGAATCTAGACCATTAACTCGCCAATTAAAAGAAACGTTGCAAGAGAAACAATAAAGCGGATCCAGATCGACAATCGCATCATCAAAATTTTAAGGGTTCAATTCAAATAAAAAGAAAAGGAGTTGGGTTTTTTTACGCACCGTAGTCGGTTGGGGTTTTTGTTCAGGTTTAGGAACTTGTATTAATAATGCGTAGGAAGAGACACCCTAGCTAGGGATGAAGGGATATGAAGGCGAAATAACAAAGAGAACGTTGCAAAGAAAATTAACCGCTCAATTACCAGATCTAAGAAAACTACTCTAATTACCTAGACTCGGGAAACAAACTGACTGTGGGGACCATGACTGAAAAAGCAGAGTACGGACGAAAAGTTGGCAGAATAACTAACTCTGGTACTAACTAACAGCGACATCATCTTCTTCAACCAAATTCCGTAAAAACTCATAAGAAAAACAACATGAACGAAATAAGAGCAGAGCAAACTAAATCTAAACCAATTTGATGCATAACAACAAGAACTAAACAGATCCAGAGATGCTAGACGAAGTAAAACAGGAAAACAAGCGGAAAACTCAAATCCATCCAACAACTCCCCTTTCTCACTTCGGATCCAACCTCAGACGCTAAATCCACTCCGGTTCCAAGCGTCCGACACAAACTCCAACCAACAGAAACATTTCATAACTTCAGATTTTTAACGACAACCTCCAATAAATCAACAATCCACAGATCTATCACCAAATTCCCAGATCGAGTACCACAGCTTCAAAATAAAAACAGAGATCGACATAAAACTTGTTAAAATAAACCCTCAGCAGCAAGATCTACGTAAATCAACTTGAAATGTCACAAATAAACGCAAACCAACAGAAGCGAAAAGATAACAAGTAACATCAACAGCCAAGTCGACTCCCAAAAGTGAAGTTCGACCGCAAAAGTGCAAAAACAACTGAAATTTAAAGAGATTGTATCTTCGCCCACACGCGTACGGTGTTACAACTGAAAACTTTCTAAAGAAATGAACCCTTTCGTAACCCGAACTACCCCAGATCTCCCATTCCCAAGTGTGTGTTATGTGTGTGAGCTAAGAGTGAGCGAAAAAAGTGATATCTTTTGTGTTGCATGCTCTTCTATTTATAGGCGTTGGAGTGGGGCCCAGCGAGGTATAGATAGACTTTGTTGCCCTCAGCTACTGACTCCCTCCGTCACGCCTTCTTTTCCTTTGAATTCTGCTCACTTCACTTCATTCTTTCGCTAGACTGCTCCCTTCAGCATTCCCTCGATCTAGCGATTTTATCACACACCTGGCTTAGGAAACATGTTAGACCCAACAAATTGTAACGTTTTTCACATATAACCGATGCATGAAATTAGCCTTATCATACACCCAACAACATCATAACCACCGAAAAACTCCTTTAATAAGTTAAAAGTAGAGGTAGGACCGATGTTAGCTTTGGTGCAATCTTCAACAAACTTGTGATGAACATCATTCAAACTCCGATTACCTTTCATAAATCTCTTATGATCTTTGTCAACCATAGTATGATTGTGTTCCTCAACAAACTGATGCACAAGGTAATACTTATCACCAAAATCAGAAAAAAAAAAAAAAAACTTAAAACTAATTCTCGCTCCACATCCACACCTTTTGGTGCCACGTCTACGTCTCTTCTTTGAAGATACTTCATCATCATCAGACACATTACCATCCTCAGATACACTAACATCAACATCCAACGAATCTACTGTATGAAATCCTTGTCTATTGCAAACAACATACTGAAAAATAATAACACCACCACTAGACCTATTTCCAAATCTTCGACAATCAAAACAACACTCCTGAGCATACTTTTCATAAAAGGAAATTCCTTCCTCAAGGGAAGAAAATTTTTTACCTTCATAAGGCCTCAACTCAGGCTTGCAAATTGGAATAACAGACCCTACAACATAGAATATTTACCAAGGAACATAAATCATGTCAACAGATTTTCAAGTCATGTCAACAGAGCATAAATCAACAACATAACACCTTTAGTTATCTCTAAAGAGGTGGCTGAACTCTTGTAAAATTCTTAAACAATTGTTATAAGTTATGTAAGCCAAAATATCAGAACATGCTTCAAATTACCAGGATCAAAATGTCCAGTTTAATTAGAATACACCAATTCAAACACACGATGAATATTTAACATAAATCATGTCAACAGAGCATAAATCACCAACATAACACAACAAAATAATGTTAATGAAACAGAATGTCCACAAAGAGCATAACAACAACACAGAATATTTACCAAGTAACATAAATCATGTCAACGGATTTTCAAGTCATGTCAACAGAGCATAAATCAACAACATAACACAACAAAATAATGTTAATGAAACAGAATGTCAACAAAGAGCTCATAACCCATACATCTCCCTTGAATGCTCATAACTGATTAAGAAAAAGGGTTTAACAGTGTGCACCTAAAATATCCATACATTCCAAACTCAACCATGTTTCTCAACCTTCTCAGGCTTTATGGTCTTTTGCTTAGCCAATAACTAACCAATTTTTTTATGTCAAGTTAAGGACTCTCATCATGGTTATATCATATGGACTTTTACATTCAAGAAAATCCAACCAAAGATTGATCCACTTAGACTAACGTTTATTTCCTCGGTCAAGAATTAATGAGCTGATTTCTCAAGTAGCTTCAATTAAAGCAGAAAATTACCCCTATAGTTATCTCTAAAGAGGTGGCTGCACTCTTGTAAAATTCTTAGACAATTGTTATAAGTTATGTAAGCCAATATATCAGAAAATGCTTCAAATTACCAGGATCAAAATGTCCAGTTTAATTAGAATACACCAATTCAAACACACAATGAATATTTAACATAAATCATGTCAACAGAGCATAAATCAACAACATAACACAACAAAATAATGTTAATGAAACAGAAAATCAACAAAGAGCATAGCAACAACACAGAATATTTATCAAGCAACATAAATCATGTCAACAGAGAATAAATCACCAACATAACACAAAAAAATCATGTTAATGAAAATCAAACCAAACTACCTCCACCATTCGTCGACGTAGACTCGGAATAAGATGAAGAATCCATCAAATAACACTTAGCTGTTGATTACGAACTGAAATCGAACCTAAAGATGAGAAAATAAAAAAAAAAACTAATTAGGAACAAATTTGACTGGGCATCAACAAATAAAGGATAAAAACAGAATCAAAGTCGGTAAAATCGACCGAAAAACGTCAAAATCAACAAAGAAATCCGTCGAACAGGTCGTCTGTTTTTCGAAAATTGAATCGCAAATCAGGTATCGTTGAAATCGTTGAAACCGTCTGAGTCTAATTTTGCAAATCAATTGAATCATAAATCGTTAAAATAGATTCAATGAGAGATATGATTCAATCGTTGAAATCTCAGCAGAATCGCCGATCAAAGATGAAAGATGAAGAAGAACCCTAAATTATAACGCGAAAAGACAGTTTTACCCTTTCATATTAAATTAATCTAATAATATTTATTGTGTGGCAAAATCTGGACCACTCATTTAATAAAAATGAGTGGCTGATATTGCATCTCATTTCTCAATTAGCCTAAATAATCTCAATTGATCACAATCCTATAGCACCATAATCCAAAATCAAGACCAAATCTCCACCCTTAGATTTTAAAATGAGTGGATGAGATTGAATCTTACGAATCTCAATAAATAGTAGACAAAATATCAACAAAAGGGTAATATCATCATTATGTTATCATATGATAATTTTCGTGAATGTTTTTTTATATCAACATAATGTATTACAAATATCAACATTATGACATAAGAATATCAACAATTTTTTGATGTATTTGTTGATAAAAATCTGGTTATCAACATTTACGAAATCTAAAATAAAAAATATCAAATTTCATCATCCGAACGTCGTCGGAACATATGCAATTGAGATCTCGTTGGAATCCTTATAAAATTATCTTTAATTTGATAGTATATTTTTTGCGAAAAAATAATTTAAATCAAGAGAGTTAAGTAAATTTAAAGTTTTAAGATGATTTTAATGAGAGGGAATTGACATTAATACCCTCTAATTTTATTTATTAATTTTCTTAATTAAAAATATAATCCATGTGGCATTATTTCAATTGCACTAGATCTTCTAATCTAATGGCTAAGATTTAGTCTTAGTTTGAGATTGCTAATTAGTTAGCAATTCAACACAATGTCAACGGTTGATGTTGTGTTGAAATTGTGTTGACATTGTATTGATATTGTGTTGATATCAGAATCTTGAAATTTTATACTGTGTTGACATTATGTTGATATTGTGTTGAAAAAGTTTGGAGTTTGTACAATATATGAGTTTGCATTTTATCACTACCCTATATATATATATATTTATATATATATATATATGTATAATATATAGGTTTGTGTTAAAATGACAACCCCTCTTAAAGTGACACCGTGACACCACTTATACAGTAATATTATAAACGCTACACAGCAATATTACAAACACTGCACAGCAATCTATAGATTATTGTATAGTGTGTCGAATATTGCTGGACAAGAAAAATTGTTGTATAAAGAGCAGCAAATTGCTAGCCGAGTTTTTCAGATTTTTTTTTTCTTTTTTTTGCCACGTGGCAGCTTATTATTCATCCACGTGTACAAATGATTGGCTAGGAATAGTGATATGGTGTTATTTTAAGGGTTGGTGGCACCTATGCCCCTATATATATATATATATTTCATCTTGTTTCTTATTTCACATTTTCTCCCTCTACAGCATTCTTGCTTGATTATAATCTAACGAATGATCTCATTTAATTTAGTATAATACGACATCGTTTTGTTGCCTAAAATATTTCGTTGACCGTCCAATAATATTATAATGTACCGTAAGTAGTCAAAAAGTACATTGCAACCAAAATTTTGATTTGTTGCAAAATTCAAATAAATCAATAATTTGATAATTTAAAGGCATGTTTTAAAACCAACAGGCAAAACCAAAATTTGATGAGTTAGCGATTTATAAACAAATTTCCTTTCATTATGTAATCAAATGCAAACTCTAAAGAGTATTGTACAAACTCTTAACTATAATCTGCACCACTATAAAATGTCAACAAATGACAAAATAACAACAAAAAATGTCAATACAGTAGCAACGATTGATGTTGTGTTGACAAAGTATTGATATTTTATATAGTTGTTATTTTGCCATCTGTTAACATTTTCAAACATTCCAAGTTATAGTTTAAAATTTACCGTTTGCATTGTATCACTACTCATAAGTAATATATAGGACAAAACACTATTTTTCTACTAATTATTATTGTGCCACAGTGTAATACTAATCATAAATATATTTTGTATCTGCTCTATTGTGAACAATTATGGAGTATCACAAAGTAGCTACTCCCTCCGTTTCGCCATAGTTGAGGCGAAATTTTTCGGCACGAAGTTTTAGAAGAAATATTGGATGTGTTGAATAAATAGATAAAAAAAAGTAAGAGAGAGGAAAAGGAAGAGAGAATAAAATATAAAGTGAATAAAGTATAGAGAATAAAGTAAGAGAGAGTAAAGTAAGAAAAAAAAAAGGTAGAGAGAGGAAAAGGTAGAGAGAATAAAATATAAAGTGAATAAAGTAAGATAGAGGAAAATGTAGAGAGAATAAAATATAAAGTGAATAAAGTAGAAAGAATAAAGTAAGAGAGAATAAAGTAAGAAAAAAAAAGTTACTATATATAAAAATTACTCAACTATGAAGAAACTTCCCAAATTTGTTATCGGGTCTTTTAGTTCAAGTCAATGAATATCCACTCATCACTCGTGGTCTCCATTTCAGTGACCTATGATCGGATTGATCGAAAGTGACGTCACGAGAAAGAAAGTTGATTTTTCAGTGATTGGATAGAAAAGTTATCAAAATATTTACTTGTAATTACCCAAACACTAGAATATTAACCATTTACTTATATCGATATAAATTGTTTCCCATAATGAAAGGACATTCCTATTTAATTCAATAATTAGTTTGTTTTAATTCAATACTTGCATAGGATAGGATACAAATTTTGGTTAATCAATAATTTGTTTGTTTTAATATTCCAATAATTAGTTATGCTTTATGTTATTCCCGGCTTCATGTCATGTACACATCATATCTAATTCTTTGACACATTTGTTACACTCTTTATTATTTGTATCAATATTATGTTGATAAATAACAAAATGTCCTAACCGGACATTTGTTACACTCCTTATTCTTTGCATCAATGTTTTGGTGATAAATAACAAAATATCCTAACCGTGAACAGCGAGTAGTCTAGCACAAAGGCCTCAAACAGTCCGATTAAACATGCCCCGAGAAGGCGAGAACATAACCAAAAACAATAGAAAAACAATACAACAAAACCCGGTGAGGTTCCATTATGAAACCAAATGGGTTTGGATCCATTTCGTGTGTAACTACATCAACAAAAACTGTCTAATTTTCTGTGAAGTTTTACTCGATGGCAATATATAAAATTTACTGAATTAGGAAAAATTTAAAAAGAAAAGTCATTTGTGTTCCATAGAATGAGCTAATTGCAAATATATTTAAAAGCTTATCTAATTTCGAAAGGTATATATACAAGATCACGTGTCCCTTATAGTGGCAAAGAAAGGGATTTATAGAAAAGTTTAGATAAGATTAGAATATGTCCAAAGCCATTGAAACAATCTTTCGATGATGAAAAGTTAATAATTAAAGGTCTATATCAATGTATTTATGTGATTGATGATGTTACGAAATCAAATAATGTGTTTTTATTTATTGCAAAATTGTGTGTCCCTCTTTATTGATTTTCCTACATATCTTATGCATGTGAGTATCAATATAATCTAGTTTAGTTCATACTCCATTAGTATTATTATATATTTTATATATTTAGTTTTTTTTAATATTTTAGAATTTTTATTTACTTCGCTAATTTAAAAATTACATAAAAATCATGCGTTGATATTTGTGTTGTTTGTAAAATTAATGACACCAATAACGTGAACTAAATGAGATTGTTACTTATATATGGTGATTATATAAGTTATATAGTGTAATGTTAAAAATTGTAAATTGATTATGTTCATCCTCTTGCGTAGGCGGTAGGTCCACCATTGAATCTAATCTTTCTTTCAAGAGCATTAAATTATATTAATACTCATATATTCAATTATTCTCTTTTAAAAAGATTTGTGAATTTTAAGTTTTTTTTTTTCTTTTGAAAGCATGTCAATTCATTCCCAATATATATTAGAATTAATTAATTGGTAATGGATTGGGGTCCCAATGCAAGTGCAAAGCAAAGATGCCCACTCTCCTAAAGCAAATTTATTTAGGATGTTGATTTGAGTAGCAAATTAAAGAAGACTCAACTTTATAAATTAATTCTTATCAACACTTTTATCACACGCTTGCCTTAAAATTAAATAGTTTGATCTTCTAGTTCCTTGCCATATTGTTGCTTGCTACAAATATTATTTAAAGTATGGGTGGGTGATTTTGAATAGGAAAAAAAATAGTATAAATTCATTTGCTAACAGATTAGCCGGGAAATAGCTATAGGCTATGTAGCCCTCTTATTTTTTAGTAGGATCCTTTTTTTATATTATTAATATAGTAGTATATAATAGTAATACTCCTAGTATGTTGGTAAAAACATAAGTGGCTAGGGGTTCATTTCGGAGTAGACAAAATAATAAATAAAAGATGTCTAAATTTTCCTTTAATTTTTTACAATGATATATGTGAAAGGATTTACTCAAAGTTATAGATGATGGTCGTGACTCTCGGGAAGTAACGAAAGAGCCTATACTTGGTCTTCACTCGTCGATTGATGTTAAGCTGACCTTCTTGTTGTTGCCTTCAACTTCATGACGAGTACTTGTGACTTTGTGTAACACACATGCACCGAGATTCAAATTCTCGATCTATTAGCTGGATGAATAAAGACATTTACCAACTAAGCAATATTTTTGTATATATGTAGAATATTTTTCAAGGAAACCGTTTTATCCAAAAACAAAAAAAAATGATGAACAAACATAAGAGAATATAAACAAAAGGACAACACATATCCTAAATAAATGCATAGATAATCAAAAGGAGAAGTAATTTGATTGGCTACATGGACTTATTTGTTTTTGAAAAATACAAATTAAAATTTTGAAGTAATCGTGAAGTTCGATTGGCTATATGGACTTCTTTATTTAAACAAAATACGAATAAAAAATTAATTTAGTTGGGAATCATTTGTGTGTGGATTATAGCGAGAGTGAGGTTGCGATAGGCCGCATCCCAGTTGTCAGAATTGCAATGGCATCTTCATGTTATTCTCTAAATAGAATATTTTACCCTAAAAAAAGTCAATCTATAGTCATGATTCCAAAACTCACATACACTCTATAGTGTATGTAAACTATAATATTTTTGGCTTAATGGAACTCCCATTTTCTCTTAGTGTGACCATTATTTTTAATTAATTGTACTGAGTTTCGAACATCTAATCATTATATCTAGCTACTAAGGGCATATATACTTCGACAGTTCGACAAGTGGAACATCTCGTATGATATGACACAAATTTCACATCTTTGAGATGAATTATAAAATTACTACTATCATGCAAGTCATGTTTGACCTAAGTGAAAATGATAGTTATGGGCCCATTAAAAGTACTACTTGGTCCAATAGTAACTGCAAGAATTTTTTTATCATCATGAAATTGGGCTTTCATGGAGGAATTTAACATAGCCCGTTAGGACTTTAGCACATGAAAGATTAGTAATAATATACGTAGGAGTAAAATTTAACTGAAACTTAATTTGGACTAATTGATCTTCGCCTGGTCTAAGACTATTATGAAAATATATACGAGTATAATATATTTAAAAATATTTACAGAGGTTTGTGTTAAAATGACAACACCTCTTAAAGTAACACTGTGACATCATATATCCAGCAATATTATAAACGCTACACAGCAATATTATAAACGCTACACAGCCTGTCTAGCGTATTGGATATTGCTGGACGAGAAAATTCATTGTATAGTGTATTGGATATTGTTGGCCGAGAAAATTTACTCTTGAGCATTTTCTATGATTGTCATATGACAGCTGATTATTCGTCCACATGTAAAAATGATTGGCTAAGAATGGTGGTATGGTGTTAGTTTAAGAGGTGTTGTCATTTTAACGCACCCCTATTAAAAGATTTACAAAGAAACATTAAAATGTTTCAAAGTTTCGAATACAAATATTCAAAAGTGAGTTGAATATTTCTTTGCACCGGAATTTGTACAATCGACTCTCAAAGTTACAAGACTCGCAACTTCAAAATATATACTGTAGAATATTATCACTAATTATATACTCCCTCCGTCCGCGAATAGGAGTCACGTTTTTCCATTTTAGCCCGTTCGCGAATAAGAGTTCCGGTTCACTTTTTCCATAAATGGTAATAGGGTCTCACCTTCCACTAACTCATTCCACTCACATTTCATTTAAAACTAATATATATAAGTGAGACTCCTATTCCACTAACTTTTTTCCACTCACTTTTCTTAACATTTCTTAAAACCCGTGTCGCCCATGAATGAGACTTCTAATGGCGGACGGAGGGAGTATATTGGAGATAATATTTTTTTGTTTATTAAATGAAAAGTATAAATAACAAATGGTGAATATTTTTTAACTAGATAAAAGGAGAAAATAAAGTAGGAATTTAAAGATGAGATTTTATTTTCCCTAATTTTTTAATACGGAGTAATAAATTTATAGTCAAAGAACACACCTCTGGGGCTCTGGTAATGTTACATAACGACGACGGTAGAAACAAAATTAAGGTCATAAAAATCACACTTTTTTATTAACCGTACAATCAAAATAAACTACAGCCCTAATACAATATTTTGTTGGGGAAAAAAAACAAAAAACAAACAACTACTTCCCTCCACTTGAAAATAAATTTAAAAACACGCGGGAATTAAACCTAATCAACATAAAATTATAATCCTTAGCAGAACTAAATACACAATATTTTTTAAAATAATTCGAGATCAAATCAATTAAATTGACAGTTGATTATCAGAGACATCTTCCTCCATATCCTGCGTTTCTAAACAGTGCTTGCTTTATGTCTTCTGCACCCAAAGCTGCCCTCTTCTTCATATCCTGCAAATCACATAATTACTTAATTGATTTACTTAATCTAAATTATAAATAAATCCAACTATATTGTTATTAAAAAAAATTATATGACGAGAAAACAACAGAAACCATGAATGAACTTCGGTCAAATTCTGGCTCATCCCGCGTCTTAAAAAATCAATCAGAAAATCATAAAGTTTAAATTTCTTCGAAAACATCTAATCGCCTACGTATAATATGTTGTTGATATTTTTTAACCAAATGAATAGATGACCTCGTTCAACTCACTATTTTCCAGTGTCATATCATATACTCCACATTTCGCTAGAAAAGGTCATTACGGATTATTGGGAACAAATCTGAGTTTCGTGGTTATTGATCAGATTGACTTTTACAATAACGAGGCAGATCGAAATTTAATTAAACTTCATAGAGGTCCATCATAAAATATGGATTAAATACATAGAGACTCACTTTTCCTCTCACTAATTAGTTTTAAGAAAAAAACTACTAGGGTTTGATTAATCTTCCTTGTACTTGCACGTAGCAGGTTGCTTTAATGAAAAGGATCGTAAAATTTAACCACATTTGTAAGAAAAAAATAAGTGCATAAATATAGTCGGTCAATTTCTGGCACACAACATGATAATTTGGTTCAGTTACTTGTCGTGTAATGACTTGTTTGGGATAACAAGGTATGGACCGACCTCATCAAATACATCTCATGTAACATACACTATTCACACACAAACAAGGCCACCCACATGTATATGTCCAAATTTATGCTATCTCCAATTCGAATATATAATTTTCCTACGTCATATGCAAAACTAGAATTGAACCAAAAAATTCACATATTTAGCCACAATTATCTCTAAATTAAACAAATACTAGTACTTATTAACCATTTCTCAAGAATATGTAACATACATTTACCTCGGAGCATGAAGCTTGCATTGCGAAATCGTTGAAGCAACTAATAACACAATGTTGAATATCAATGCCCAATGCCTCTAGAGTTGTCACTGTTGATAGCAACAATCCTGGCTTTGCACCACAGCATATCCCAATCCTTGTCTCTGAATCCATCCTTTCCACTTCAAACTACATTGCAACCACTTATTTTTATCATTTTATTTATTCTCACAAATCAAATTAATTAATTAAAATTATATATATACCTTGGGTGAATTTCTGATCAAGATCTCCTCAGGCTTGGGGTTCTTGAATATGCTCAAAAACCCCAATTCATTCCCTCCCAAATTCATTTCTTCTTGCAAATTGTTTATGCTATTAAGCATCTCCTTCATGTAATCTATTGTGTCACCAAGTATAGATGTCCTGTCCATCTTCAAACCATTTAATATATTAAAAAATTAAACATAATTTGGACATTCATAGTAGTAGTATAATTTATTCACCTAGACTTTGCTGTAAAAATAATAAAGTTTGGTCAAATTCTGGCTCTTTCCGCAATTTTCGCATTACATTAATTTGTACATTCATATAAATGTAGAGAAAAATCATAAATTTTGGTCAAATTTTAGTAGCAGAACGCTGGTAGTGAGTTAAATGATGTCGCCTGTTACCTTGCTTATCTTGGGAACGACTGATCGGAGCATGGAGAGGCGGTCGTTGAGGCGCTTGCGGCGCCTTCTCTCGGCCATGAGGTTCTTGGAGGGCTGGCCGTTGTTGAGCTTCTTCATCTTGCTCTTCCTCTGAGTCTCATGGCCAAAGCCGACGTTGAAGCCGGGCTCGGGCTTGAGGGGAGGCCCGACATCCAGCCCGTTTCCGAAGTCGTGGAGGAAGGAGAAGGAGGGGTCTTCGAATTGGGGAGTGGCGGCGTAAGGGAGTGTTTGGGAGTTGAGGTTGGGGTTTGATGAATCGGAGGAGAAACCGGGGGGCGAAAGGTTGTCGTCGCCAAACGGGGCGCTGTAGTAGTAGTGGTGGTCGAGGATGGGGAGAGACAAGTCTTGGAAGCAAGTGTTTGTTGGGATGGAAACATCTTCGAGAATGTTCCAATTGGTGGTGAAGTCTTGATTCATGTTTGTGGTGTTGTTGCAGTGATCCTCCATCTCTCTTAGGCCTAGTAGCTCTTCTAAGAAACCTTGTTGTTCTTTTGAGCACAACTCCATTACTCTCTTAATCTTTTTAGTGATGTGTTGGTTTTCAAGATTTGCATCTTCATGATGCAATATATAGGAAGGTGGGGGTGTGTTGTTGAGAGAGAGAGATGGTAGGGTGAGGTGTAATTCTAATGTCCAAAATTGATGTTAGTATGCATATGATTGATTATATTTTATCTTTTTTTTTTTATAAACTCTACTTGAATTGAGATGTGATTGGTATTAATAATTACTAGAAAAAACTTCCATTTTTTTTTTCTGATTAGTAGTCCGGTTGAGTTTATTAGTTATAAGAAATATAAAGAAAAATTTGGTGGAAAATATAGTGGGACGTGTGTTTTATTTTTATATATTAATTTTAATAAATTACAAGTGAAATGCATAACTTACTAACCATTGATTGAAAAATTGGAGGCTTTTAATTGCAGACGGACTAAAGTAGCAAGCCGAAACTCTTAATCACGGATGAAGGGAGTACTATACTTTTTAGTTGACTTGTGATCAATCTAATACTCCCTCCGTCCCGCTTTAGCAGTTGCATTGACTTTTCTGCCCTCTTTTTGTAAAAATGATAAAAAATAATTAAAGAGGAGAAATGATAAATTAAGAGAGAGAATAATATAGAGAAGAATAATATAGAGAAGAGTCTTATCTAAATTATTGTCTCTCTTACTTTACCATTTCTCCACTTTAACTATTTTTTATCATTTTTACAAAAAGATGACAGAAAAGTCAATGGGACTGCTAAAGCGGGACGACGGAGGGAGTACCTTTCAAATCTTGCAAGTTAAATCAAACTTAGTTTCTAAATGGCGCTGATGTTGATTCAAGGAGAGCCTCAATTCACTTCTGCATCGCAGTGTGTTTAAAACCTCAATCGTGAATAAAAAAAATCGACTTCCAAATCACAACCAATTTCATTAAAATTAAATCTCAGGTATAGAAAAATTATAATTTAATTTCCACTGAAAACCAGGAGATTGGTCAGAAGTGATTGAGAAGATTTTTTTTAAATGGCAATTTTTATCGAATTACTAAAATAGAGGGGAACGTGGGTAAAGGGTAATTAAGTGAATGGGATATAATGTCATTATCATGGAAATATGGAGTATCAAACAGAGTAAATATTTAAATTGGAAAGCTTACAACTTTGACCCACTTTTCTGTCTCAACCGAAAAGGATGGACTTGGCATCATAGACCTGTCAGCTAATTTCTAAAATATTTTCAAATTTAATTTTTGTTACCTATGTACTTTGCCCATCTACATGTGCAAAACCAACTTCTACCTCACGTACCATACACGGAAAATCAGCTAGCCTACACGTTATAACAATATATAGATCAATAATTACATGCCACATAAATTTGATTTTTGGGATCAATTTTAAGACATTTAAAATATTTGGCATTGTATAGTACTATCAAATGCCCATGACCAAATGGTATTGTGTCTATGGGTAATTTACTTGCTATGGTTTAGGTATTGTTAAATTTCATGGTTTTGGTGTTTCTTCTTTTCCTACTATTTGATCAATTGGGTTTCATTTTGTTTTCGTGACTTTTTTTAGTTTGTTTGGCTGGTAGATGGTTTGTGATTGTTTGTTTAGTAGACATACAGAAGATACGAGAAAGTTATTCGGGTAGGAGATATATTATACCACAGATGTGTAACACATGACATACAAATAGGTAGTGAAGATATATACCCAACGGATGTGCAATTAGCATGCCAAATATTTATTGTACTCCTTGTGCCCGACCAATCTCTTATATCGACCTGTATTCAATAAATTGTCGTGGTGAAAAGAAAAGTTCGGGCACAGAAAAGAATGAAGTGTGAGCCACTTTCTATTTTTTTGGCTTTGTTCTAAGATTCAACAGAGTTGTTGGCTATGTTTGTTTCTAGCTCATATCTTTCTTATAATTGCCGAAATTTACGTATCTTATAAATTATGATTGTTGCCAAAATACATAACAATTAAATGATATACTAACATTCATACATCTGGCGCTTATTTCACATTTTTTATATTAGGATCGAAACCCAATAGAGATCACACAAATATGTGTTTATTCTATTCTAACGATATGAATATTATTTTCTTAAAATACAATATTTTTATTCCCAACTATATTCTTCCCCAATCAAGCGCAAAGAAGGGGAATTTTTTATTTTATATATATTTAAGGTTTATATATTACTACTACTATTTACTTAATTATTGGCAGCCCACGGAATAAACTCAAAACCGTGGTTTTCTATGGAGCAGTGTTTGTCATGTTGCATTTGTTTGCTAGTTAGGTACGTACCTTTTTTTAATGTGACATATAAATCAGTAAAATGGAGAAAAACAGATATAAGTACACAAGTTTGTTTATGTAAAACTCTTACATAATGAGAAAATCAAATAAAATAGTAGTATAAATAGTAGTCCTCATCATTAGGTTCATCATACTCTTGAAAAGGCTTTATAAAAGGTATGGATTATCCAAAAAGGGAGGGTTATCAAACTCATAAAATAAGTAAGATTTCAACAACAACAAAAAAACTTATTTAAGTGAATCAAACACTTTAAAGTCTTACTTTTGCATTGATTTTTTTTTTTTTAACTTGTGGTCATCAAATCACAATTTAAGGAGATTGTATCGTTTAACATCAATGTCGCTTAAATTTATTTTGACAGTGTCTTGATCTTAGGAGTTGCTAGGGTAAATTGACTAAGTCTCATAGTTTTTAAATTACCTAGATGTTAGAGACCAATTTTTGTTTGGGTAGGCGACGTTGAATCTAGTAATGTGGTTTAGTTTTATATTCTTTCGTGGGCTCTCTCTTTTCTTGCTATTTGTAATCATCAGATGTCAGTTTAAGAAGTTTGTATTGTTTGCTATATAAGCGTCTTTAAATTTGTTGTGTGTTGTAAGATCGATATTACTATGGATCTAATATTGTTGAACAATGTTGTGGTTATAGTTTGGTAGTTGGTTTTATATCTTTTGTTAGCTCATGTTGGTCTATTAGTGTATTTTTTATGTTGTTTAGGTATTACTATTATTTGTATTATCACTCTCGTGATGGACTCAACTTATTAGCTTCTAATTTTGAACATTTTTTACTTACAAAAAAAATCAACGATTTTAAAACTAAAGATTATGTACAAGATTTTACCCACGTTTACATAAGTTGTATTACTGCATGTGCATATAGTCTTGGTAAATCACAGGCTAATAAACAGATACAAGACATAGCAAACGATTGGCTAGAATCGATGCATTTGGTGAAGAGAAAATGAATCTAAACTATAGACATGTCATGTCACATTCGACACTCAATGTTCAATGGAGTGAAATTATGGTAACTCGTTCTACATTTAAATAAAAAAAATAAAAACAGTTCGAAGAAAGATGTGTAACACACGTCATTTTATATTCCTAACTCTTCTAAAAGTGTCCAAAACAGTGGAAAAGTCACCCTTCAGCCAATAAAAAAAAAATTATTCACCTAGTGGCGGATCCAAGATTTTTCATTCGGGGTGCAATAAATAATTATACCAATGAAGCTTCAAAATCTAACCAAATTTTTTTCTTTTCTATAATTTGTTTTCTCCATCAAAATTTATAATTTTATTGTTATTAAAAACATGCATCAAAAGATAATTGAAAAGATAAATACTAATTATATTTTATGATGAAAAGATATGCAAGAAATGCACGCGCCGCTGGTGGGTTTCGGACTCTGGCTGCTGCATCAAAAGACATGGTTGAATACCGCTAGACCAAGCATGCGAATTGATAATAGGTATATATAAATTCATTATGATGTCAAGATTTGGGGATACACTTGTACCCCTTTCTCCCATGTGGCTCCGGCACTGCCCACGTTATAGCCGCACCTCGCAGTGTTTTAATTGTTGGTATATTTTAATTGGAATAAAACAAAATTAATTGGACAAAAATAAATAGTATGGAATGGAATGAAAAAAATGAATTTATAATAGATATTTTGTAGATAAATATTAAAAAATAATAAAATTAAAAAATTAAAAGAAAATACCGCCGCAGCGGTTGTGCGGCTTGCAATAGACCGCCGCTGCACTGTCGGGTACCCGGCTGTCCTCCATGCGCCGTGGCTCCCCTCCGGCTTGCAATAGATCGTCGCGGCTGCGCCGCGCAACACGGCTGCCACCGTGGCTAGTCTATTGTTGTTATTCTAATATTATACCACATCCGTCCCCAAAAAATAGATAAACTTATATATGACACGGACTTTAATGTGCAATTGGTAAAGTAAGAGAGATTTAAAAAATAAGAAGAGAGAGAGAGAGAGAAAAGGTAGTGAGAGTAGTATTAGTAGATCGTGGTGTCCACATTATTAGTGGTATGTAATTGGTAAAATCTTTCAATATTTAGACTTTGCCTAGTTTTGGAGGACAACCGAAAATGATAGAAAACTAGTCTATTTTTTGAAGACGAAGTGAGTATCATTTGTTCCATTATTTAGGTATACATACATATCATTTTGAAAATAATCTTATTTTTTATTTTTGAATCTTAATTCTATATAGTTTATTTAATTATTTGTAGTAAGTTTTCCTTTCTGTTAGACAAATCTCATTTTCCTCCAATACACTTCAATCATTATTTATCTATATTCCTTACAGACTAGGCTCATATTTTAAATTGTGTGTAGGATTATAATTTATTAAAAACTTTTCATATTTGAACTTGGTTTAATTTCGAGGAATAACAATAATGATAAAACTATTGTATTTTTTTAGGACACATATAGCTTTGATTTTCACAATTTCAATTCGCAACTCACCGTAATCAGATCGAATTGGGTTTTGCAACTCTACACCATGATTTGAATATTTACAAATTTGGACATTCGCGACTTGGACTCTCGTATAATAATTGCAAATTGTGAGAAAGCTATTTATATTGATATTGACTACAAGTGAATAATACTGTGGTTTAGATAATTTAAAATTTAATGCATTCGTAAAATTCATAACACAATTATTACCATCTTTTTAGCACTTTCAAGGTAAAAGTACACGATTAGTACGTTATGTGTAAGAGATTCTCTTATATATGATCTTCCCACATCAGCTTTTTGTTAATTTCTATGTAGCATGTCACCCCTACCACATTTAAATTTTAAATTTAAGAATATTTTGCACCTGCTATTATGTGTTTAATTCATTTTTTCCTGTGTTAAAAGTGACTATTTTTATGGTCTAACACACCATTAAACATATCCAAACTCTTATCGAACACACATAATTCAAAATCATATTTTACTAAACAAATATAAGCTCACAAAATCAAAACTTATACCATCATATTTTTATATTTGTAAGATTAAAGTATAAAATTAGTTTTTTTTTTAAATTAGGTTAAGGTTGTTTTGTAGTGTGTTTTGTGATTATTGTTTGAAACTTCTCATTTGGTTTGGAGTTGTTGTAAGAGCACATCTTTTGAACAGGCTTGGCGGATAAAGGTAAGGTGTGTGACCGTGTGCTATACTCTTTTTTGTTTTTCTCAATTCGACAACAACATTTTCTTCTATATTGATTTTGAATTAAACGTTTGATTTTTTTTATATGTACATGTTGGTTTTTGTTAATGTTTCAATTTTAAAGTTCTTCTATATTAATATTGCTTTGATGCTCGCTAATCTATCAAGTGGTCTTCGTCTATTATTTTGGTATTATTCTTTACGACAACCTACTTTTTTCCACTTTTAATGCGGTTAATATTAACTACTACTAGAATTTATTATTTAATGGTTTGCTTACATTTTGTAAAGAGATTTTACTTGGATTCACATGGTTTAGTCTGTCACGTCATGGTTGAGGAATTTTTATCGTTGGAATATGGTACTCCTACTATAAAGCCTTAAGTTTTCTTTACAAGAACATATATAAATATTTTATAAAATTATTATATGTTTCGTCATCTGTCCGTCCCATAAAAATTCATTTCCATTTATGAAAAGCAATCTCCTCAGCTCATGAAAATAAGGATATATTCAGACTTTTCTGGAAAGAAAATCCATGAAATCAAGAAAACCTAAACAAGGTATCTAGTTCTCATCAGCTAGATCACAGGTGATCAATATACCAACTTGAGTTTTAAAACAACTTTTTTTAATAAAAAAAATTACACATGAAAACGTACATGTTTGCAGAGATTGGAATTCATGGGCCAATTTGATTATTGATTAACTTTGTCTTTTTTTGCTCCATTGTTTTCTGTGCAACTTCGAAACGACGAATCTCTCGTCATTGTCAATTCTTTATATGATTGAAAAATGATTAAAGCAAAACCATGTTCTAAATAAGTTAATTACCTTCGAGCAGTATAATCTACGTGGTAGTGAAACTATTGGCTAGTTTGGTTTATATATTTCCGGAGTTGATTGTTTCAATTACTCACTCGATTTAATTATCTAAGTGGTTTCTCCCGTGATTATTCTATTAGCTCATAATTTTTGTTTTAAGTTTTTTTCTAAAAAAATGCTGGAGATGAAAATCTCAAAGGTCGAGCTAGTAGCTACCCATGTTAGAAACAATGATTGTTTCGTTTTTTCTAATATTTAGTAGAAATGTGGAAAGTTACGCAAATAGTAGGATTGATTCTCTTCATGGTATTCTTTTCCCATTGATTCTCCTTTTCTTTTTCTATGATCATTAGAGAGATTATCGATTCGTTTAGTTAATTTTATAATTGGGAAATCAAATAATCACACAATGCTCGTCCTTCCAGTTCCTCAATTTTATTTTTCTTTTTTCCTTTAACACGTTTCCAAAATAGATGAAATAGACTTACATACGAGTTATGATCATACTTATTGTAACACCCCGGAATTTAGAACCCTAATTTTAGAGCCCTAGAATTAATTGTTGATGACGTGGAATCAAGAATGCTTTTATGAGATGAGTTTGTGTTGAAAGTTTGAAAAGTCAAACTATTTGATTTAATGATGTGGCATATGATTTACTTATTGATTATGTGACAATTTAATTGTTTAAGGGTGAGTGAGAATATTAGAGAAAATTTCCATAAATACTTGTCACCCTAATCCTCATAATTTTCGAACCCTAGCCCCTTTTTTAAGAGGATTTCTATTTTTCCGGATTTAATTTAATTCTTGGGATATTTATCCAAATTAAGTTCTAAGAGCCAATTATTTCCTTGTTAAGAGATATAAAAATCGAGCCCCCTTATTTTCCTAGTGATTTTCGAAAATCACCATATTAGAGAAGGAAGGAATTATTTTATGGATCCCTTATTGATTTCCTTCCATACCTAGAATTTAAATATTCTATCAAATCTTTCCATACCTCAAGAGATCTTGCCATACCTTATTTTAGTTATTATTATAAAATTCATTCCCTTATTTAAGAGGCTAAATACACGCCTAGTTTCATTCCCCAATGGGAGGATCCTTTTTATTTATTTAATTTTGCTCCATGATATTTTATTCTACTCCGGAAAAATACCAAACGAAATCTTGGCTAATTAGAAGTCATAATTTTCGAAAACTTCATGCCTTGTGACCTAGTCTATTTTTGTTAATTCTTCTTCCCTACTCCATAATATTTATTTATTTAATTGTGGAGAATAAAATCTTACCAGATATTCTAAAGATCTTTTTGTCTATAAATAAGGAGCCAAGTCGCCAACCCTAGATCATATTTTTCGGCCCCCTCCCACCCCTTCATACTCTCTCAAATTTTTCTTCTACTTTACTCCAATAATTCTTCAACCTTTGAGAAGAATTAGAGTTTGAGCCTCAAGATCCTTGAAGAACCAAGTCTTTTCTTTGATTCTACCGATTGATTTTTCTTCAAAAGGTATTTCTTTTATTTACACCCAAGAATATGTCTTCTTCTTCGTCTCTTTTTTAAAAAAACCGATTAAACGGTGTTCTTGAACCCTCATGCATCCTATTTGAGTGAAGTGGGATGAAGGGAATATGAAAAAATGTATGCATGTGTGTGTTGTGTGCCGTGTGTGTGTGAGTGTGTGTACCGTGATGTGTGTGTTGTGGGTGGTGAAATAGTGGATGAAATACTAATGTGTGATCTAAGTTCGAGATGTAATTAGATTTATATGATGAGTATGAAATAGTTTTCTATTATAATTATGAGACATGAAGGAATAGAATTTATATGACAAGTATGTGACATAGTTTTGCATGATGAATATGTAGTTTTTATGATGAGCATGTGACATAAGAGGATAATTTGTTGTGATGAATATGCGATACTAAGATGAGTCAAGGGAAAGGGAAAGGGAAAAGCGATGAGACATGCATGAGTTAGGAGTTGGAATTAAATCTAATATGTGATTATGTGATTAAAAGGTGAAACCTCGAGTGCGAAGTAGGATAACAAAGGGAAAGAACATTCTTGAAATCTAAGCAGTCAAGGTGGGCTTTACTCTCAAAAACTCTCTTTTATTTTGTCAAAGATAATTATCGGAGCTATAAGGGTGGTTTAACTGTTATGCCATGCCTATGTTTGTTTTATTGTGAGATTGTGTGCCTGATGCCTAGTTTGTGAGTTCGCTCCATTGGGCTATAGGGCTATGGATACGATATACGAATTCGGGTCTGAGTATGGGCCGCAAACCCTATCAGGCTGTGTACACGAGGGGATCGGGAGCCGTCCTAGCTAGTCGGCCGGTCTCGTGGGCGAAAAGCGTGGCCACGCTTTCGTCGCACCATGGAAAGATTGTGATATGTGGTTGTGGAATTTGATGAGAAAAGTGGGGAGTTATTTGATTGGCCAATCTATGAAAATATTTTGTGATACTCGATGATATTTTATTTGATAAATTGTAAAACTCGAGTTCACTTGGTAAGGGTGGCATAACTTATAAAATGTTTTGGCAACGAGCTCACTGAGTATTTCAAAATACTCAGCCCTGCATGTGTTTTCCTTATGTGCAGGTTGAATGACGACGAGCGGTGGCGGGTGTTGAGCATGATAATTAATTAAGATGGATGTTATGAACTTCAAGCGTAGTTGTGTCTTCATACATGGCTATTCTTTCTCTTGGTCGTTTTCCGCTGAGTTTTGATGCACCTTAGAGTCCGTCGTTTTTGGATATTTACATCTTTCCTTCGATTTGAGGCCTTAGACTTTTTCTTGTGATTTTATCTTAAATATTATGTCGTACTATTGAGAATTTGATCGTTATTTATGATACCCCTTTCTCTTTCTCATTCAAGCTTTTAGGCTAAGTTGTCGCTTTAAATACTCTGATAGTTCTTTTAAATCTCTTGGTTAAAATTCTTTAAATGAAACCCTAGCCTTGTTCATTTCTTCGAGTCCGTTGGGTAGCAGTTGCCGCATTTATTGTACCCTAGGAGAGCGGGCTGTTACACTTATATTCTTGAATTATTGTAAATGAATCAAAATACGAGCAACGTAATCCAATGGGTGTGATTGAGACATTGAGTGGCATAAAACTCGTCCTTTTTTAATCAAATGTTGAGGGATCGTTGTCTGTCTTTCAATATACCGTTGTTTCACCCTTCAAGTGGCCTACAAATCAGCACATGGGATGGTTATTGGACCCTTTGATCCGAGAATACCCTTGGTCTAATACCAACATATATGAGCAACGTAGATATCGTCAATAAAAAAAACTCATTATGTGTAAAAGTAAACCTTTTTTTGTTATTAGAGCATAATCGGTGATCCTTTTATGTTATTTTATTTTTTAGAAGAAAAAAAAAACCTCACATTACAATCGGTAAGGATTCAATGCCTACAAACAAAATTTTTTAAATTTAAATTTAGAACATTGAGACAATGTATAAGAGATATTGTAATCTAAGTTGGTGTTTGGTTTCCTAGATAAAATAGTACAAAGACATAATCTACGATTAAATTATCACGTGATTATCCATTTAGGATTGAATAGTAAAATTCAATCTTATGAACCAAACACACACATATTTAATTTTGATATATAATCTTGCAAACCAATCTAACGACCTCTAATAGAGTTAATTAATTTATTCAGGTATGCGTATGTAATATTTACACCCGTCACTAAATTAAAATAAAATCTTTGTCATTCAATTATTATAATAGGGGAATTATATATCTGTACGGCTTAGTGTAATATCTAGATGAATATTTCATTACCAAAATTAAAATTCCCACCAACTCTAAAGTGAACCAATTAAGTTAGAAAACAGTATCACTGGAATAATTATTTTCAAGAAAAGCTGTTCGACCTTTTTAAAGAATTGGCAACAAATAATATTTATATTATTTAGAAATCATTCTCAATTCCCCACCTGCAATATTATAATGAAGAATGTTGAAAGGTTTTTAAATTATTGTTTTATACAGACAGTACTTTTTTTCCGGATATTTAATTGTATTGTTTATTATGGTGACTTCCCTTTAATGTTAGTCAATTTTATATGAAAGAATTAACTAAAAAGTATAGTTAGTAGAAAAATTACAAGATAAAAAGAGAAAGAACATATCAGAATCCCTATCTCTCTATCGTCCAAGCCTTCACTCCATCATCATTCTATTTCTCTTCCTACTTAAGTATTATGTTAAATAGTCGTGATACGGTCATGGAAGTCGTGCGTCAAGGATTTCAACTACAGCTGGATTCAACCAGAAACCGTCCTATCAAGATGATATCCGAAATCTATGAAACTACCACCATCGTCTTCGTCTTGGAAACAGCTTCGCGTGGGTATCTTGCACATCTCAATCGGAGTCCGAATGAGAGAGTTATGGCGGTTTTACGAAGTCGAGCAGAACTGGCGAGGGAGTGCAGAGAGAACACCCGGGCAGGTGTTTTGCACCCCGCAATTCACCCGACCGGGTGAATCACCCGAGACATAGTTTTTTAGGGCCTTTTTTCCACATTTTGGGCCCTTAGTATAAATACCTTTTGGTGTCATTTTCATTCTAGATTAAGATTGTGATTGAAGTTATCTCCCTAGTGGGTTTTTCCTCTTTGAGGAATGTATCCAATTCCTTCCTTGAAGGTTGCTTGTCTCAATTTCATAGATTGATTCAAGTAGAGGTATGCATCAATGGGGTGTATCCATTGAGTAGTGGAGCTAAGGGGTGATAGAGCTATTGAAAGTTGTCTAGGGTTGGTTCCATTCTTTTGGTCAAGGTCCTATGGTCATAACTCTTTTATCTCATCATTATACACATGCTTTCCATTCCTAATCTTCCATCAATTCTTGTTTAGATTCATTTTTTGTTGGTTGGATCTTTTATTATCTTTTGTTTTTTGTTGAGAAATTGAAAATAGCATCACAAAAATAGTTAGATCAAGCATCATCAATGGGTAAATCTTTGGGAAATGGATCATAAAATACATGGATTCTTATCAAGTCGGTAAGACGTTTTTCCTCCAATTAATATACTTCTACGTCTCAGTTTAAGAGTCACATTTTGCCATTTAAGTCCGTCCCAGTTTAAGAGTCACATTTAGAATCTAACATATTTGGATATAAAATTTAACCTCATTGTTGATGAAATTTACACTCAAATGCCATTACTTTCATAAAAATAAACAAAACAAAATCCTAAACACACAAAAAGTCAAAAGGGTCTCACTTTCCACTATCTCACTTCAATTATTACACACTCCAATAATCACTATCTCACTAAATCTTACTTAATCTTACTTTTTAAAGTGGGACGGATAGAGTATTAAAAGTCCAAGTCATCATGACTACATGGTCATTAAACGGAACCATTATTGAATTGATTATAAAAAAGAAAAAAATTACTAGCTAGAAAAGTATAAATTTTAAATTTGTGACTGGAATCTTTATATATCCAAAATGAGTGCTTCAGTAAAGAATTTCTTCAATTAAAATTCATAAGAGTATATGATGGACCAAGTCCAGTGTTTTACATAATAATGTGTTGAGTGTACTGTCTAAAGTCATAGTAGCATTTGAAAATGAACACGGGTAAATTTGATATATCATTTTTATAGAATACTTGTTTTGGAAATAATATTAATTTTTTACCAATAAAATATTTATTAAATAGAGAAAATGTAATCGGTGCCATGCATGGAAGATATATCCAAAATAATAATGTAATGGACGCTTAAAAACCTAATGAGTTTAATAAATCAGTTACTATTATTTTAAAAATCACCCATACAAAATTCCATGTATAATTTATTACATCCATACTAGCATTTACTTAATTTTTAACTATAGTTTAGAACTTCCTCGGTCCCACCTCAAGTAATTAATAGTAGACTAATGTATTTTTAGCAAGAGATTTAAAGAAATGATATTTCAAACTAATTAACATGGTTTTGGAAGGCCTTCTACTATTATATTAAATGCAAATTTCACAGTAATGGCAACATGAGATATATATTAGCGAAAAGAAGGAATAACATGCTCAGATTTCACAATGAAATTGTTTTAGTTAGTAGTATCTCATATTTCACCTTCAATATTAAGAGCACGACCTACAATCTTCAATATTAAGCACACGACCTACATAGTTTTGTAATAAAAAGGAAATTAATAAATTATATCATAGGCACAATAAGGAGAGAGTAAGGATTTATCAACTTTTTCCCTACTTTACAAATTGTAGAAATTATTAGAAATGGTTGACCCACACATTTTTTAAATTCCAACCGAACATTTTTTTTCTGCATCCGCTACTGCTTACAGCCACAATCCTCCGGCTTGC
>NC_062968.1:29249168-29309950 GCF_023119035.1 Salvia hispanica | reverse complement strand
CATATTGTTATGCTTAATACAGCCTATATAATGCAAGCAATTAATATTTTTGAGAACTCTAACATAATACTTTTAATGACTAAACTGTTGAAAACAATGCACGCAACCTATCAAATAATGAACAACATAACAACTAGTTGTAATTCATAATATTTATTAAAGGAATTACTTTGGTATGGGCAGCTCGTTTTCCCTTCACCTCCTTACGATCTACATCCTCATCAGATGGAATCTCACTGCGTTCCAGGTTTTGTTTTCTTGCCTTCTTGTCCTTGTTTTTTTACTATATCTCCGCTTCCTCCTTCACTTTCACCTCTAACCACAGCCGGCTGTACACAATGGACGCACAGTTAAGTATTTTAAAAAATGAAGAATGGGTACACATTCAATGATGTAATGTTCCTACCCCATTGTTGATTTCCACACCACCTGCGGCTGTCCCAGATGTCGTTCCAGATCCACCAACCGAATTAGGCTTGTCTCCTGACACAAGTAAATAATGCGTGAATTATGATTTAATAAAGCAAAAACCTCTGTATACAATGCGTTGTAAACTTTACAAAAATTAGCATCACCTTCATGCTCACCTCCAACACCATCATCTCCTGTCTCCTCGGCATTAGTGTTTTCCTCTTCCCGACAACAACCCTCTGCCCGTTGTTCTTTCTGCGTAGCAAAAGGGCCAGGACACTCAAAGCCATCCAAGACGAACGATGGCCTATCAAATCCTCTGCTTATTGTTTTCTTTTTGTCGTATGCCTGCATCATCTTCTCCATTTCAGCAATCCACTCGGGACTGTACTCTTCCTCGTCTTCCCTCACTTGTGTTAGTGTTGTCACGATTTCCCCATCTTCCACGGGCTTTTCTTCTTCCATCCCTAACAACTTCAACCCGATCTGACTCCTCAATCGGAAGCACCCATCGTCAAGCAGTTGAATAGGTATCTGCTTAAAATCGTCGACCCACCTCGAAATAGCGTGTCCCATCAAAGAACTCGAAGCGACAAAACGATCTCTAAGTCCCTTCGCCTTGTACCTGCTGGGGGTTCCACTAATTCCCCTTTCCACAGCGTCCACCCTCCTTGCTTCCTCGTCGGTAAGATACTGATGTTTGTCAATGCGGCCCTCTAACCTCCCAGTTCCGAACTGATCAAGCTCCACATCCTCCCTTTGTTTGAAGGTCTCCGCTGTCCAACCCTTTATAGTGGGCCAGGCACGCTCGACTCGCCTCCGTATGTGAACCACACGGTCCACGTACGCACACTGACAACAACCAAGCAATGTCAAATATTAGTAGCGCAGCGCGACACAAAAACAATGCACAGTAAAGGCTATTATAATGCAACAGATTGGGTTCATTAATGCAGCAAAAAGTAATGCATGTACTCTAACATATAATGCACTGACACTATTACATACCAAAAGAAAGTGGATTGGTCCGGTGAAGTATGCAGTTTCCCCCCTGGCCCAGCCCGGATAAGTGACTTCCAGAACGGATAAGACGTAACCGCACCAATTCATGTCACTGATAGCCTCCACATCGTCGATAAAGTGTAGTATCTTTGGCTTGCAATTGCCATCTGACGGAGTCTCCATCAAGGCATTCTCGAGTAAGAACATGAATAGACGCTTGAAGACCGGACCACCATCAGTTTCATCCTTAATCATATTCGCAACATCTGTCGCGTTCAGCTTGTACCGAGACTTTTTACACCGCGCAGCAACCATATCGTTGAACTCGAAGTTTGACTGATATTCTTCTTTGCGTGCAATCGGAGTCCGCCCTCTCGGGAAGCCCAATGTCAGGTGGACATCCTCCTCATCTAGTGTTAGGCGCTCGCCACCAGATAATGGAATCTCGCACCAAGCCAGATTTAACGACTTCAACACCCGGTAAGCTAGGTAACCTGGGATCTCCCTGATGTTGAACTCTAGGACAGCGCCGAATCCCAGTTCGATCACGGCTTCCTTCTGCTGGGGAGTTAGGTTTTGTATACATGAAATGAACTCGGTGGGGTTCTGTCGACAGTACAGGTGGTCGGCTTTCTTCCCCCTGGGTTTCTTTTTCTCCACGTCTTCATTGCGTGAACTTATTGCAGCTTTTTCCTCGGCTAACCTTTGCCGAAGTTTCTGAGCTAATGCTATGGGAGTAACATCGTCTACCGCTTGGTCAAACTCAGGCCGACGGTGCTTAGAACCTGTCCAGAACAGGTAAAACCATGGTTTAGAACAAATAATCTATGCGTTTCAGTAAGTAATGCATGACATATATTTACCAATGTACAGAACTGAAGATGTATGTACAAACCCAAACATACTAATCACTCACTTGCTAAAGGGATGCATCCAACAACTTCATGCCAAACTCCCACATAACAAAAATGCCAAATAATCTATGAGTTTCAGTAAGTAATGCATGACATCTATTTACCAATGCACATAACTGAAGATGTAATGTACAAACCCAAACATACTAATCACTGACTTGCTAAAGGGATGCATACAACAACTTCATGTCAAACTCCCACATAACAAAAATGCAAAATAATCTATGCATTTCAGTAAGTAATGCACGACATCTATTTACCAATGCACAGAACTGAAGATGTAATGTACAAACCCAAACATACTAATCAATCACTTGCTAAAGGAATGCATCCAACAACTTCATGCCAAACTCCCACATATCAAAAATGAAAAATAATCTATGCGTCTCAGTAAGTAATGCACGACATCTATTTACCAATGCACAGAACTGAAGATGTAATGTACAAACCCAAACATACTAATCAATCACTTGCTAAAGGGATGCACCCAACAACTTCATGCCAAACTCCCACATATCAAAAATGAACAATAATCTACAAAAATGATGGAATGATGCATAACCTTCATTCGGTTCTGGCTGGCTTTTGTAGGGGCGTCGTCTTTTAGTCATTCTAAATCTGCGCGACGAGAGGGCCAAAATCGGTTAGTTTTCAATCATAACTCAGTGTGGTATCACCAAAAAAAGACGAAAAGTGTACATATTGGCCAGAAATCCAGCATACATTAAATAGAATGCTCACAATACCAACTTCTCCAACAAAAAACAACAACTTTTGTGCATTACACCAACTGGAAAGTAAACCGATGCAAAACCCAGATCCAACTGAGAGAACTAATTATTATAGCAAGGATGAACAAAACCCTAACTCTAATGACCGCAATTTCATCTTTTTCCAACAAAATCGAGCAAAATAATTTTGTGCATTATTTCGATTATAAAGTATAAATCGATGTTTAGGAGTGTTTTTGCATACCAAACAAAAAAAAGAACCACACCTTTTTGTTTGCAGGAGAGGTATCGACTTTCAAGAAGCGCGCGAAGTGATTTCACGGCAGGAATCGTCGACCGACGTAGATTTCACGGCGGGAATGGTAGACGGACAGAGATTTCACGGCGGGATTGGTCGACCGACGGAGACACAGCGGCGGCTAGGGTTTGTTCAATTAGGGAGAAATTTTGTGGAGAGAATGTTGATGAGATGGAGTGAGAGAGAGGGGAGACGAGAGGTCGATGAAAATGCCGCGTAAATTTATGACCTGCCGTTTCGAAACTGATTGTGTAGTATATTATTTTACTCCTTTACCCTTTTAATGCACGAAAATGCACTAATAATGCAACACGGGATTGGATTGTGCCTTTTAATCTAGTCCACCCATTCCATCCATCTAACGGTTGACATTAAGAAGAGAAAAGATACTTAGGGTGTAATAGGACCCTAATGCTCCCCTATATATATATATATATATATATATATATATATATAGGGATGTATTCATATCCTTTTTCTATATATTGTTCAAACATTCAACTGAATCTCAGCCCCACGATTTTGTCATCTAACGGTTAGATGAATGTCACGTGTCATTTAATAATGCACATTTTCATTCTAATAATGTACACCGACTAATAATGTAGCATTATAATCTAATAATGTAGATTTTCATTCTAATAATGTACACCGACTAATAATGCAACATTATAGTCTAATAATGCATTGATCACAACCATCCAATTCAATGATCCAAGGGATGTGATTTGTTTGAAGCTTAACACCAAAAGCTGTGAAGGACCCTAATACACCCCTATATATATATATATATATATATATATATATATATGGAGATGATCAAAATAAGAATGCATTTAAATCAAGAAATGCAGCCCAAATCTTGGCCCTAGGATTAGATGATCTAATGGTCAATAATTAACCAAAAACACAGAAGGTCATAATTAAGTAGTTTTAGGTCATATTATAATATTTGAGTTTATGTCATGTTAAGATCATTTTAGGTCATGCTAACAAAGCATGACCTAAAAATAAACTAGCTATGACCTAAAAATGCCCTACGTATGACTTTGTTCTGCGTTTCTGTATTTAAATCTGGTCTTCATAGATCAAAACTCTCTCTCTCTCTCTCTCTCTATATATATATATATATATATATATATATATAAAAGGATATGTTAAAATGACAACTCATATTAAAATAACACCATACCACCATTCCTAGCCAATCATTTGTACATGTGGACCGATAATCAGCTGTCATGTGCCAATCATAAAAAAATCGCAAGGGTAAATTTACGCGGACTGCAACATCCAATATTTTAGACTGCAATATTCAATACTCTAGACTGCAAGGTGACGCGGCCTGCAATATCCAATACGCTAGACTGCAATCTATAGATTGTTGTAGATTACTGTCTAGCGTTTATACTATTGCAGTCTAGCATATATAATATTGCAGTCTAGCGTGGTGTCACATTGTCATTTTAAGAGTGTTGTCATTTTAACACACCCATATATATATATGTTCGTTTATAAGTATTTTTATTAATACCGACTACATATTTATTCATCTAAATGTTTTTTAATACATCATTACATAATTATGTATGATCCAAATGAACTAAAATTTAGTCTTCTTAACCAAGTAAAATTTTATTTTGATCATTATTATTAGCTACCTTTATATTTTAACATGGCATATAAATAAAACACTTAACCTATTTAATAGTGATTAATATATACAAGTAAAATAAAAATAATTAAGCTGTATAATCATTTAATTGTGTTCAATGCTATCAATTAAAGAAAGAATATGCATGTGAAACATGATTACACTCTATTATGTGTGTTCACACATATATACCTATATATATTTTAGGGTTTTTGGCCTTAAAAACCAAAAACTTTCACCGAATTCTGGTTTTCCCCACAAACTATGAGATAAGATTTTAAAACCACGAACTTTAGATTCGTTTGATATTTCCCAACCCGACCCGAATACAATTTTCCGGTGTGAAATTGTCCAACGTGGACAAGTCGGAAATATGACTTGGAAACTGATTTACTGACTGTGAAATACCAATATTTTTTTAATTAAAACTTGGAATTAAAAAATTATTTTCACATCTCTGCCCCAATTCCTCCTCTCTGCACAGCCGCGCAGCGTGCCGTCTCCGCCGAATTCACGGCGGCTTCAGCGCCGTCGCCGGCATCTCTGACTCCGTCGCCTCACGCCGCTGCCTACAGCTCTGTTCCCATCTCTCTTGCGGGGAAGAGGGCGGCCACGTCCCTTATTGGTAAGGTTCTATCTTTTATTTTTGATATGTCTTGTATAGTAAGGCAAGCCTAGATGATAGTTTGGATAAATAGAAGCTAAGTCTGATATTGAATAGCAAGGATGCAACCTTTCACCCCTATTTAGTAGGGCATGTTGCAAAGGTTGCTGGTGTCTGAGATTGAGAAGGAAGGAGAGTAGGAGCAAGAGGGGAGGCTTCAGGCTCAAGAGCAGCTAATGAGCAGGCTCCTTAGGAGAAACGGCATGTCTTTCGTTCGCTGTCCTGAGTAGTTGACGGGGGAGGAAGAGGGGGTAGCGGCGGCGGCTGGTGGATTGGACGGCATTGGAGTCTGGAGAGGGAATGGTGGGAAATGGGAATACAAGAAAGATGAAGGGTGAAAAATGGGAATATGGCAAAATAGTATAAGACATGTGGCATTGTCAAATAGGATCTTTAATGACAAATAGGATTAAAATTGACACATAGACAAACCGGGTTGGCCGTTGACCCGCCGGAGGAAATAGCAAACGATATGAAAGTTCGTGGTTTTAAATTCCAATTTCATAGTTTGTGGGAAAAACCAGAATTCAGTGAAAGTTTTTGGTTTTTAAAGCCAAAAACCCTATATTTTATATATATTTAAATATATATTATAATATATATTATGTACCGATATCTAATGAAATAGTTTCATAGTTTATAATTGCTGTAACATTTTTTTCAGTTGATTAAAAGATAATGGCAGATTTAGGTAATACTCCTAATATTTAATGCATATATGTAGTATATATGGCTATAGCGTAGTATTAAATATGGGATAATAATAATTTCCATATAAAAATCTATGTTGTTAACATTTGTGGAGGTGTAATTTCCAGCTGTTATATTTCCATTTGTCAATATGTTATAGGTTAGGTAGGACATACCTCATTTTCCCATTTTGGTATACCTTGACTAGAGAATTTTTTCTCCAATTATCACATAACTTAAAATTTTTGGCGATTATTTGCGGTTATTATTTACGTGGCATTATTTAGTGACTTGACATTTATGTGGTTATTTAATGACATGACATTATGACGTGACATTTTTGCTTCCATCAATGTGATGCATTACAAATTTAGAAAAATGACGTTGCTTTCCATTCTCAAAAATTTCGCCCTAATTCTTGTCAAATTTCTTCATTCTCACGTAATTTAGCCCTGATTATCTCAAATAAACTATGTTATGTCCACATTGGAAAATACCGGCATCCATTTCACCACATAATCGCCGGAAATTATTAAGTTATGGAACAATTGCGAAAGTATGATACGTTATGATTTAATTAGCTAACTTTATAAGATGCGGGATCGACCAGAAAACTGAAAGTTGTGATTTAATGGGCAATTTACCATAATTTATGTTAGTATAATTTTTTCAGATGAGCACAGATATTACAGTATATAGTTCCTTATTTTGATATAGCATATAATACATAAAATTGAAGATTAATATAAAATGAAAATGAAGTAAGAAGTAACTGGTGCGTAAGTAAATAATTAAGGTAAGATATATTTTATTGACGACAATGTTGAATAAAAATTACCACAAAAAAATATTGAATGTGAATGGAATGTGATGTTTAATTCAATTCGAATTAAATAATTTTTAGTTAATCCAATATTATACGATCAGTTGTGAGCTCTATACTATGAATAGTGGGGATGGATGGAATAGAATGTTTAAATTACTATAATTAGAAATAAGTTATGTATAAAATATCAATTTTATTATATTTTGTTAATTATTGTTCATGGTATTTTTGTTAAGTAGTATAGTAAATGGCTATGATTAGAAAAAAAAATATGTATGAATAAAACGATCAATATATTATATAGTACTTCCTCCGTCCGCAATAAGAGTCGCATTTTGTAATTTCGCTCAATCGCACGATAAAAATCACATTTTATTTTTATCATAGATGGTAAGTAGGACTCACATTCCACTAATTCACTTCATTCACGTTACATTATAAAATCAATAATATAAAAAAGTGAATCTCATATTCCACTAACTTTTCCACCTCACTATTGACTATGTGACTCCTAATGTGGGAGTATATTTATATATTCCACTAACTTTTCCACCTCACTTATATATCTTAAAATTCGTGCTCACCGAATATGTGACTCCTAATGTGGGAGTATATTAGATTTCTAATTTGAGCAATGGATTATTATCTTATGGTAAAATAATAAATTTATAATCAAACTTATATATTAAAAATAGGAGTTTAAAACAATAATAATGATTAAAATCATAAAATTTAATCAAAGTCTAATTAGTTTAGTAAGATTTGAAAATGAATTATTAACCCAGTTTCAATTTTTGCATTATCTAACTAGTTTGATAATACTTAACAGGACATTATTATACATTAAAATAAAATTGAAAAAATAGTTTTTCTTGCGTCACATAAGATAAGACATTGTTTGAATTTATACATTAATTGTATTTAATTTATACAAAAAACCAAAATATGACTTAATCCTTCCATTGCAAAGCCCAATTCCACTGCTAGTACAAAACAAATCAAAACAGCCGCCAATGCCCTTTTCCTTCTTCTTCACTAGATTTCTCTACAGACGTTTTTCTTCATTGCGGTATTCCTCTTCCCTTCTCTTTTTTATGTAATCCGCTGAGATTTATTCTGTAATATTCCATTAATTAGTGTTTGTGTTTGAAACAGTAGAAACTCAATCAAGCAATTCTACTCTTCAAAACTAGATTAAAAACGTAATTGCATACTAGGAAATAGAACTGAGAAAAACAAATAGGAAAAGCCCTAGAAAATTCTCCATCACATTTAGGCATACTAATGTTGAAGAAATATTTAAAAGCTGGAAGCTTCACACCCACTGCGAATAATTGGTAACAATTTTTTGTATATCTTATTCCTCTTGTATTTTACATTGAATTGAAAGATTAAAGTAGGTGAAAGTTCTTGAATTGTGCTAGCCAAGGGGGCGAGAATTTTCGACTTCATAGTAATTGGCTTTATGCAATGCTCAAACTTGTCTGGTAGAATTTGTGAATTGGGGGTATTTCATAGTAATTTGGAACTTCACCAAATATTTATGATTCAAAGTTTTGGAAAATTTCAGAGCGAAAAAGTGATTTTGTTATTAAAAAATATGATTCATGGATGTGCCAATTTGGAGATTTGAAAATCAAAATACTTGTTTCCATCATTTTATTTTGGCTGTTACAGGAGGAGATGAATGTTATAGATCAAGGCAGTATGCAGTTCACCAAGAAGCCATATGTGGAAGACGTCGGCCCCCGAAAGATGTAAGTACTTCTCTTGATACTTTGATAATGTGCAAAGTGGGTTTAAGTGCATTCATAGTCAATATGCCAGGATAAAGTGGGTTTAGTACATTCATATCATAGCGGATGTTAGGATCTCTTAAAGTAGTGTGACATGTATACCAAGCGTAGAGATATGGTGTTCTGGACATTCCAGCCACTTGCATGTCTGAGAATCTGAGAAATCTAAGACTGATTGGACAATCTGCTACAGTCTGAAATCCTTGAAATAACCAATTTTTTAATGAAAATAGTTTCTTTTTTAGTTTACTCAAATGATACTATTATTTTAGTTTAGTATAAGCCTACTACAAAAGTTTATCATGTCTTGGGATATTTTTTTGACTGGATTTTATTGCCATTGTGTAGAGAAAGTATTAAGTTCTGTACACTATCTGAGAAGGAAATATTAAAAATTTCTGAAGTTCAAGTTTCGCGCGGCATTTACTACAATGACGCCAGAAAGCCTGAAGCTAGTGGGTTGTTAGATCCTCATATGGTAATATCTTTTATCTCTTTCCTTCAAAGTTGTCATTTTACTTGTGTTTTTCCATCCTAGATAATAAGAGTTAAAATTTCAAAGTCCTTGTTGGTTTTCCATGATCTCCTTGTTGGGTTTCCATGATTCAGTAAGTCAAGGAAATAACAATATTCGGGAATAGAAGAAGGCAACAATCACATGGTTCTTTATTTTGCCATTTCCTAGCATAGATATTCCACCCAATTAATAGTATCTTGGAAATATATTTAGCCTGTAAGACCAATGTAGTTTTTCTTTCAGAAATGTAGTTTATTTGGGTTGATTTTGCTATATCCTTATTTGTAATTGTTAGGGATATTGTTTCGAGATTATGACAACTAAAGAGTGTGGAAATAGCTTGCATTTTGACGAAAGTATGTGATTTTTCTGCAACTTGATTCTTGTAGTTTCTTTATTCTTATCAGTACCATATTATACAAGTGTTTTTTTTACCAAGTCGTCTATCTGAATTTACTGAGAGATATTGACATTTGATAGGGCGGTTTTCCATAGCTCATAGATATTCGATAATCAATACTATAGCGTATTACATTTACATGTCATATTTTGGTATTTCAGGGGCCACCAAACAAGCTTGGCAAATGTGAAACATGTGGTGGAAATTTTCAGAACTGCCCAGGTCATTGTGGATACTTGAATCTAGCCCTTCCTGTATATAATGTCGGATTTTTGGCTACGATCGTTGACATATTGAAGTGCATTTGCAAGGTATCAAAATTTTGTGTCATTATCTCTTCTCCCAATCGTAATATTGTATCATATCAGACTTCTCATTCCTAGATATCTGAAAAATAGTATAAAGTGTCACTTTATCTCAAACTGAATCCATTTCGTAGGAGTTCACTTACTAGGCATTTTTACTACACTTGAAGTTACTTCTGTAGTACTTTTGGGACGCTGCTGCCCATGCGCTAGTTTTGTTCTAATATAAATGAGTTTTTGTATTAACAATATACCTAACATTGTATGCCCAAGAGAACACAGATGCTTGTTTCAAGTAAACCTTTGAAGTTGTTTTTGTGAAACTAAGCTTGTCTCATGATTAGGACTTTGGCAATTCCTTACTTATATATATTCCTTTCATCTTTCATCCTTCTAGTTGGTGACTATTAATTCGTTTCATTCTGTTAATGGATAACTAATTTGCATGTGTAGTCGTTGCCATATACCTTGTCTTGTACTCTTGTTGTTTGTATTAGTCCCTCTAGTTCTCTCCTTCGTGATCAATTTGTATTCAGATGAAGATTGGATATCCTAGATGGCGATTTTTCTTGATGGAAACTTCTCATAGGTTAACCTCATTTTTCTCTATTAACAGAAATGCTCCATAATACTCCTTGAAGAAAAAGAGCGGCGAGATTTCCTTAAGCAGATGAGAGGTCCAAAACTTGAGCATTTGAAGAAGGTTGAGTTACAGAAGAAAACAGTGAAAAGGTGTAATGGCATGGGAGGAACTAGGCGCGCTGTTGTGTGCTCCAGATGTGGATATATTAATGGTTAATACCCTACCTCTTTAAAACCAGCAATATTGCATATTTAATAAAACTTGCTTAAACTATGTGCATGTGTGTCACAATGTAAGCTATCTTTCATGGATATGGTTATGAACCTGAGATTATCGGTAAAATTGAATTAAAAGACATTGCAGAAGCTTAATCGCAGATTATAATATTTTTATTGTTATTATTTTCATATAATAAAGATGTCCCTAACAACTAGTATTTGTTATAGGTATGGTTAAAAGGGCACAATTGAAAATCGTACATGATCGTGCTAGAGTTGCTGACAGTGCTGATTGTAGCTTGGAGGAATGCCGTTCAGCTCTATCCCATACAAAGACAAATATGCCTTTGCCTTCATATCTTGATCCTAAAAGGGTCTATGAGCTACTGAAAAATATGCGTGATGAGGTACTTCCACATTTATGTTTCAGTATGATTAAGTCCTCAGTTTCAGTATGGTTAAGAGAACAATAACTGACATTTTTCATATTTTCCATTATCTATTTATTCATTCATTTCTCCTCTTGTTTCTTTCCTCCATTTTATTTTTTCTTCAGGATTGTGAGTTGCTTTATCTAAATGATAGACCTGAAAAGCTTATGCTTACTAGTATTCTTGTGCCACCAACTTCCATACGACCTTCAGTTTTTGTGGATGGTGGAACACAGAGGTAATCCTGAGCACGAATACACACATTCTCTTGCCTTATATCATAATAGAGATATCAATTTGCTTTGATATTTGTTTCCATGGTCGAAATCATTGATCTCTCCATCCCTTTTCGAGAATTTTAGATACTTTAATCTGCTAATGATAACTCTGTATTCTCAAATGACATTTAATAAATCATACTCCCTCCGTCCCACAATGATTGTCACTCTTATTATGGGCACGAGTTTTAATAAATGTAAAGAAAAGTTGGTTGGAATAGTTAGTGGAATGTGGGACCCACTTTTTTATATTGGTTTTATTCTAAAATGTGAGTGAAGTGAGCTAGTGGAATGTGAGACCTACTTACCATTTATGGTTAAAGTGAAATGTGACAATTATTGTGGGACGGACTGAAATGGAAAAGAGTGACAATTATTGTGGGACAGAGGGAGTAGTTATAAATCACCTGATTTCTGTTATTGAAGAGAACTTTTTCCATGCCTCTTGGTTTTAGAGCATCATTTAGGCCATTAAGTTAGACACATAAATGAGCATTGATTATATGAAGATTGGGAAAAACTGCATAGATCTTCTTGGTCAAGGTCATACTTGTACAGTGTCTCTTGTCATCCACAACACTTTTCTGACTTTTGTTTGGCTTATGCAGTAATGAAAATGACATCACAGAGAGACTAAAATATATCATCCAAGCCAATGCTAGTGTTCGCTCAGAAATGGCAGAAACAGACTCTCAAAGCAACAGATGCATGGTATAATGCTGTTTATGTTTAGGTTCCTTTTTGTGATATCTTCCAAGGTGTTGTTCACTTTTGTTAGTTTAAAAAGTTAAATTGTTTCTGGTCAACAATTTGACATATGTCATCTAATTTAAGTTGATAAAAAGCTACAGTTTTATGACTATGCATGAGCCATTAGTGATGAACAAAGGTAATCAACTTTTTCTTGTTGTAGTAGACCAGCATGCCGTAAGCTGTAATTTCAGATTTGTCTTCTTCTGCACGTTTACTTGAGCATTTCACTTGGTTTTATTGTTTTCTGCTCTATGACTGTAATTTCTAGTTTGTTTGCCGTACCAGTCAACTAAGTCCCCATATAATCCTTAACTCGGTAAACATAGCCAAGCACATTTAAGGTCTTCAAAACAATTAGATCCACACGTTCTGGATTCTGATGGTCATACTTTAGTTTCTGAGAACTCTTTTCATGGTCAGTTAGCTGGTGGCTGTTTTTCCACTTTAGAGTGAATTTAAGAACTTGTCTTAGCAGAGAAAAGTGGGTGGTTTTATAACAACCACATCAGCAATCAACATTTGATGATTTGAATTCTATTCTGAATAATCCTGGACCACACCTGCAAGGTGTGAAGTTATAATTCTTTGTAAAAAATGGTTTGCAACTTACTTTCCTTCAATGATAATATGGCACCAGATGTAGATAAGGAACTGATCTTAGAAAGAATAAACAAGTGCTAAAAAACTTGTTTAGTTTTTGTGTGTTTTTGTCTATGTATCTAGATTAGTGGAACACTAGATTGATATATTTGCAATCCTTTTCATTATTTAAGGAAATGAATTATGAATATTCATATCCAGGAAGCTTTTGCTGCTTTCCTGCAGGTTACTGATTTTCTAGTAACGGATAGTGATGCATGTTAAAATGACCTTACCAACAGCCCTACTTGGTTTTTCTCAATAATTGACACGATATTGAAGATTCTCATGAAATGTTGAACCAGGTTAGCTGGCAGCTTCTGCAAGAGGAGGTTGCACAATATATGAATAGTGATGTTCGTGGATTGACACCACAACCTGCAAATAGTACTAGAAGACCATTGAGTGGTTTTGTTCAGCGTCTTAAAGGAAAGCAGGGGAGATTTCGTTGCAATTTATCAGGGAAGCGTGTAGAGTTTACTGGCAGGACAGTTATTTCTCCTGATCCTAATTTGAAAATTACTGAGGTAAAGTATTTTACTTTTATCTGTCATGCTGAAGATGCTTTGCATTTGGTGACAGACTTTCTGACTGACAGGTTGCTATTCCAATTTTAATGGCTCGGATTTTGACTTATCCTGAACGAGTTTCACACCATAATATTGAGAAATTGCGGCAATGTGTTCGTAATGGCCCCCAAAAATACCCTGGTGCTAAGTTTATAAGGACACCTGATGGTCATGAGATGTATGTGTTTACTGGTTTCATAAGTAATTTCTTTTTCTTTTTTCTTTTTTTTTCCTTTTTTGTGGTTTCTTTTACTTTTTTTTTATATTTTCTTTTTTGGAGGGTTTAACTTCTGATTGCTCTTGGTTTCCCTGTAGATCATTGATGTATTCTGCCCGGAAGCATCATGCAGATCAGTTGCAGTATGGGTGCATTGTGCATCGTCACCTTGAAGATGGAGATGTAGTTTTATTTAATAGGCAACCGAGTTTGCACCGAATGTCAATCATGTCCCATCGGGTATTTACTGCAAATGAAAATTGATATAATAACAGTAAGATACTATCAATTAAGCTCATTTTATTTGTTGTCTTCAGGCAAGGATAATGCCTTGGCGAACACTGAGATTCAATGAGTCAGTGTGCAACCCATACAATGCTGACTTTGATGGTGATGAGATGAATATGCATGTACCACAAACAGAAGAGGCCCGTACTGAGGCTCTTATGCTGATGGGGGTATGTGAATATTACTTTTGTTCATTGATTTGACTCAATGGTATAGTTTGAATCTTTTTATCCTCATCCTCTATTGTGCCCTTCACGGTATCCATAGTTAAGAGGCTTAGAGCACATAATCACTCATTCTGCAAACATGCTGAATAAGACTGAAGTCAAAAGTTTTCTCAATGTTACTATCTTTTTATCCATTGCCCCTTTTTCTTGGATTCTGCTAGCTGCAATACCTTTTTGACAATGGTAAGTAGTAGCTTGGAGGAAACATTAAATGGCTGACTTTGTGAATCGTGGTTAGTTTTTTCCGCAATAATGCCACCCAAAGCAAATGTTAGTAGCTAAAATCTTATACAAGCTGATTCAAGTAATCAACAAAATTTCACTTCATAGGAGGATAGATTGTCTGAATTGATTTAGGTCAAGGTGACCTTGGATGTCTGGAACATTAAAGTATAGGCAGCTTCTGTGTATAAGTTTGAGAGGTTAACATGGTGGGTGTCTATAGAATTATCCGATATCTAGCCATATTGATTAAGGTGCAACAATATTTGATTTCCTACTAATTAACCTAGGGCACAGACCATGTATTTCCATATCATTGTGAAATTGTGAATTAGTGATATATGGATGATTTAAATGTAAGCTGTATTTACAAGGAATATAAAAGGTAACAAGTAAATTAGCTTTTCCTGATTCACGAGTTCAAAATTTTTTTTTGTGTGGTCTTCATTGACACTGCAGGTGCAGAACAATTTGTGCACCCCAAAAAATGGAGAAATCTTGGTTGCATCAACACAGGATTTTCTAACTTCTTCCTTTCTTATAACAAGAAAAGACACATTTTATGACCGCTCGGCCTTTTCACTCATGTGTTCATATATAGGTGATGCCATGGACCCAATTGATTTGCCAACTCCAGCATTAGTTAAGGTAAACTTGCATTCTAATGCCACTATGCTTAGTGTGCTTCGAGTATTGTCTAGCATTGCTCTTGTACTGATCCATGTGCTGGTGTTCATTTAAAGTCTTTTCTGTATTTTTGGTGAAACTATTTCCTGCATCCCATCCATCTATGCTTTCTTTAACTAAGTTTCCAAATTAATTTTTTCGTCGTCCTTATATTTCATTAAATGCAATGTGTTGTCTGGTGCACTTACTTCATGCAATTGTTACATTTACTTTTCTGTTCTCTCATAACATCTAGGACCAGAACCTAGAACCAAAGTTATGTAGCTAAAATAAAGATATATTCAGGTCTGTAACTATATGGTACCCTTTTCCAGTAGTATAAGCACACATAAAGGTTGAATTTGGTAGCTTTATAGGTGATCAGGAGTTGCCTTTCCTTTTTTTGTTATGGATTAAATGTTGTGGAGGTCAGCCACTCCCAGTTACTTGTTACTATTATTGAGGACTGTTGTGCTGCTGGGTGGGAGGAGAGGTTTGATTGGATGCCTCAAGACCATGTACATAATGTGATCTAATGGTTAAATCAATGGTTAATTTTCTAATATAAAGATCTATCATAATGCAGCTTACAACTTAAAGCCTTACTTTTAATTATCTTTGACGCATCCATGATTTGTGGATAAGAGTTGATTGTTAGGACTAGAGTCATTTTGTACCGTGCTTTGCATTCCATGCATGTGTGATGTGACGAGGCTCATATTTACTTCTCTAGGAAGGTGTTGTTGCTATTGCCCCTTCAGTTTGTAGATTAAAAGCTGCTATAGTTACACATATTTCTCATGTTTCCTTCCCCATCCTCATGTGCTTGATGTATGCTTGTATCTGATTTAGATGTTTCTCATTGTAGCCAGTGGAGCTATGGACTGGCAAACAATTATTCAGTGTGCTATTGCGTCCCCATGCAAAAATGAGAGTATATTTAAATCTAACTGTAGCAGAAAAGTCATATGGGAAGTCTAGAGAAACAATGTGTTCCAAGGATGGTTTTGTGTATATTCGCAATAGTGAGCTCATCAGCGGGCAGCTTGGGAAGGCCACTTTAGGTCAGTATCATGTGTTTGCAATTTATGGAGTTGAAATTGTAGAAGTAGAGAGATACATTTTTTTTCTTTTTGTTGTTCGCTAAATTGCTTATTCATCCAATATATCATAACAGGTAATGGGAACAAGGACGGTATTTACTCCGTTCTTCTCAGGGATTATGGTCCTCATGCTGCTGCTACCTGTATGAATCGCATGGCAAAGTTAAGGTGAGATATATCAACATTGTATACAAATTTTAGCTTTGTGCATTTATTTGCCCTAATTCTGTAGTCTGTACTCCCTTTAATTGTGAGACAGCATGTACATCTCTGTGATTTTATGGTCTTATGTAACACTAGATATAAATTCCGTTTTCATCATTTTCAAGGTTACAACCTTGTTGAACACATGAAACATACTTCTTCGTAATTAATGTGTGCTTGGTTAAGTAAGTACTCCCTCTGTCCCATTAAATATGAAACATTTGCTTTTTGGCATGAGATTTTATGTAGTGTTGTTTTGTGAGTTAAGTGTAGAGAGAAAACAATAGAGATGATTTTGTTTCCATTATAGGAGACGTTTCATTTTTAGAGAGACAACCCTACAAGGAAAATGTTTCATTTTGATGGGACAGAGGGAGTATTTTAGTAGTGATATTGTTAAAAAGTGCAGCTTGAAACTTTTGCAAATTTTATACTCCCTCCCTCTGTCCCTTAAAAATCAGCCTAATGGGGTGTGACACGAGTTCTAATAGAAGTGGTTGGTGTATTGTGAGTAGAAAGTATCCCACCTTAAATAGTGCTAGTAATAATTAAAAAATGTAATGTGAGTGGAGAAAGTGGTGGGCTATGTGGTAGAAACTAGAAGGGGTAAAAAAGTAAGTTGATATATTGAGGGTAATAGACTTAATAGGTTGTGGGGTAGTGTTTGTAAATGGAAATGGACTGACTTTTGTGGAAGTACAAAAATGGCAAAAACTAACTATTTTAGTATTTAAGTGACGATGGAGTATTTTTCTTTAGCATATTTAAATAACAAGATGCTTAATTTGAGCAGTGCTTCCCAAACTCAGCAATTGTAGAATCACGTGAAAAAAAATCTATCTGCCAGCATCAGCATGTAGTTGTTATTATAAGCATCATGATCAATATTAACGAAGTATGCACAAGTATCATTCTATTGTCCATGTTGTCGTCTTGTGAATTGATATTGAACCATCCAATTATAAACATAAACTTAACTAGAATGCATTTACATCAACCATTACACAGCTGGATATCTTTGGTGTTTTGCAGATTTCATTGTTATATTATGACATTAAGCTTAAGTAGGTATTGTTATATCTAAATCATTCTTTGTTAGGTGATGCTAGATAGTCCCCATGTTCTCGGGTCTTGTTCTTTCTTTGGAATCTACAAAGTGGTACCCAGGAAGAATATGGAAATCCATAGACGTATTTAATGACTGAAATGACATAAAATCTCAACAAATAATGCATGCAGCTATATCTGTGTACTTGTGTACTCGTGCAACTTTCTTGCCTGGAACTAGAAAAGAGTTAATGATGCATCATATTGGCTCCAAAAATTTCAGATCTTAGGTGAAGAAAATAAATGGAATCCACTGGAACTTTAGTATTGAATTGTAGAATGAGATTTATGATTTAGGACTGAGGAACTTAGCCTAATAATAAAATTTATGTGGTAGGACTTCAATTTCTTTCTATTAGTTTTAATACTCGCACTCCTGTTCACTTGAAGGAATTCAAAGTTGATTTTATTAATGAATTTATGTTATAGTGCACGATGGATAGGAAATCATGGTTTTTCAATTGGGATCGATGATGTTCAACCTGGGGTTACATTAAACAAGGAGAAGAAGGCGACTCTGGACAATGAGTATGGTCATTGTACCGATTACATAAGAAGTTACACATCTGGAAGTCTGGAGCTGTTACCCGGCTGCAATAATGCTGAGACTCTTGAAGCCAAGATAACTGAGACACTTAATAAAATTCGAGAAACTACTGCCGATGTAAGTTTTATGTATTCTCTGACATTTGTGAGAATTGGTGCTCCCTTGACTTTTAAGTAATCTTTGCGAATTCACTTCTGGGCGGACAACTAGCTTCTATTGGCATAAATTGCCTTGAAAGTCTGCGATATATGCATGAGATTGTAGGTTTAGGTTATATTGGTACTACTACTTGGTAGGAGAGTTTATGGCTCTTCAACATCCCTCTGCGTTTTTATCTTTGTGTATAAAAAATTTAGTATTGGCTGTTAAATTTGTTGTATGTTGTGTCATGTCGTGTTGTTTCATTACTATGTGACTATGTCAACATGAGGACTATAAGACAAAACTATTGAGTATTTATGTATTTTGGTTCCAATGCCTTCTGGAGATTGTTATAACATGCAGTATCATGTCTTATGATGTGTTAACACAGATATTTATCCTTTTATTGAGGTCAAGTTACTTTTTTCGTAACATAATCTGTTTGTGCTTGTTACTGCTTCAAAGATTATGCTCAGTTTGTGATAAGACTTGTGGAATCACAGCTCATGTCAAAAAATGGTTACCATTGTATTTATTGTTGTGGTCCAGCACAATAGATGTGCTAACTCATTCTTGATGTTGTTTTGGTAGGTTTGCATGAAGAATTTAAATTGGAGGAACAGCCCTCTAATAATGTCTCAGTGTGGTTCTAAAGGTTCTCCTATTAATATCTGCCAGATGATTGCTTGTGTTGGTCAGCAATCTGTAGGAGGTCAGAGAGCTCCCAATGGGTTTGTTGATCGAACACTGCCTCATTTTGAAAGAGGAGCAAAAGACCCAGATGTATGCAACTCTCTCACTATGTTATTTTTGATAATTTTATTAAGTTTTTTGGTAGTAATAGTGGACCAATTGTTGCTGCATCATCGCTTGCTTATTCAATTTGAGTAATCTGACTTTTACATTGCAGATAGATATGGTCAAATTATCCTTAATATGTTTCAGACTCTCACATACATTTTCATATGGAGAACTACCCTCCACACTAGCTAAACTTCATCTTATGCTTATTGTCAGGCTAAAGGCTTTGTTCAGAATTCCTTCTACACTGGTTTATGTGCGACTGAATTTTTTTTCCACACCATGGGTGGTAGAGAAGGTCTTGTGGATACAGCGGTATGTGTATTCTTTCTTTTCTGAAAAATTTACTCTTTAAACTGAGAGTGATGGGTAGTTTGCTCTTTATAAGAATGCTTATCTTGAGAATTGCTCTTTATACTCTCTCTGTCCACCATTTAAAGAGCCATTTTGACTCGGCATGAGTTTTAAGAAATTGTTTGACTTTGTGAAGAAAAGTAAAGGGAGTAAATGAGTGGAATGTGAGACCCATTTAAACTATTAGTTTTATATTGAATTGTGAATATAAAAAGTTGGTGGAATATGGGGTCCGCATACTAAAAGTGGAATAAAGTAAATGGTTCTATAAATCGTGGACAAACCAAAATGGCAAAAGGGTTTATCATAGGGTATTTTTGGGTGCTTATTACTAGAGTGTTGAGAAGACATTTAGAGCTTTCATCTGCTGTTATAGGTGAAAACAGCCGATACGGGTTACATGTCTCGTAGATTGATGAAGGCTTTGGAGGATCTATCTATCTTTTATGATAATACAGTGAGAAATGCTAGTGCTTGCATTGTGCAATTTGCCTACGGTGGTGATGCTATGGATCCTGCACAGATGGAAGAGAAAAGTGGGCTCCCGCTGAACTTTGAAAGATTATATATGAAAGCCAAGGTAACAGGATCCATCTTTTTGCATTAATCTATATGGAAGTTAATTATCTTGACCAAGTTTGGATTTTGATAATATACTTATTTATTTTCTTCTGTGCTATGATTTGACAGGCTACCTGCCCTGCAACAGAGCAGAAGAGTTTAACGACTGATGAAATTGAGAAAATAGTTGAAAACACAATCGGGAGAAGACTAGTAAAATCATCCATGACTTCTGAAGGAGAGTCTTCTCATTCATTAGAGCCAGCATCTAAAGATGAATGTTTGGCAGCTTTTGCAGAGTCAATAAGAAATTTTATTAAGAAAAAAGGGCCTAGCTCAGTTCGTGAGAAACTGAAATTGGGTGAAGGGGGACATTCTGAAGAAGATAGACACTATCTGGAAAATGTTGCCTCTAATATATCTGGGATAACTCAGCGACAATTAATGGTACTTTTCTTCTTGGTTCACTCTCTAAGGATTCCTGCATACTTTTTGAGCACTCCTTGTTGCTTAAAGTTTGGTTAGGAGCATGTTTGCAATTTGGTTGTATGAAGTCTTGCACAAAGGAAAAATATGACGAGAAATCTTGAAGTTAGGTTAGGAGCACATTTGCAATTTAGTATTATTATTGCATTGATCCTACATCTTCAACTTGTTCTCGCTGTGACTCATTTATAATGCTTCCATTATAGAGTTCCTGAAGTGAAGCATATTTTGGGCGACAAATCTTTTTTCTTAGTGCATATTTAACATCAAATCATATCTTGAATTGATAGTTGTAATTTTTTTTGTGAAATGCCTTCTATCAATCTAAAAAATATTTATTATGAGTGCCCTATTAGGATATAAAAGTTCTCTATTTTCTTTACTATTACTCTCTGATGATATATATACATCTACAAAATATTATCATATGTATAATCCTCTCCTGTGTAACTATGTTTTATTCATACAAGGTACATGGTATAATCCTGACATGCCACTTCTTTTTTTATTTTATTGGTTTCAGGTCTTCCTAGAAACTTGTATATCTCGTTACAATTCCAAGAAAATTGAAGCGGGAACTGCAATAGGAGCCATTGGAGCTCAGAGTATCGGAGAGCCAGGAACGCAGATGACCTTAAAAACTTTCCACTTTGCTGGAGTCGCAAGCATGAGTATCCTCAAATATGATTTTTTTTCTAGTGTTGTTATTTACACACCTAACCTTTTATCTGGTTTCTTCCGATATGTTTTGTTAACTTAATCTTGAAAAAGATGTTACCCTTGGGGTTCCTAGGATTAAAGAAATTGTTAATGGTGCTAAAAATATCAAGACACCAATTATTACTACACATCTGGATGTTAACAACAATGACATAACAGCTAAAATGGTGAAGGGGCGTATTGAGAAAACCCTTCTGGAGCAGGTATACCATTTTATGATAATCGATTCAGCTGTGAGTGCATGCTTTAGATCTTGTTTAATGTATTTTGATATGTTGAAAATCCTAGTAGCTTGAGATCTTTCTCTGAAAGTAGAAGATAATTAACCTTAGTGTTTAGATTGAACTTTTACTTAACAATTATTCTGTGATTTGCTTTCTAGATTCATTCATTTAGACAATACTGAAGTTGCTTTTGTCTTGGTCTTCTTTGTGTTCTTTAGGTAGCCCAGAGTATAAAGACTTCACAATCGTCGAGGTCAGCATCCGTTGTTGTAACACTTGACATGGGTAGAATAAAAGAGGCTCACCTACATATTGATGCGTACACGGTAAAGGATTCAATACTACAAACCACCCCAAAGTTAAAACTTAAAGAGCAGGTGCAATTTTCTTGCTTCGCCACTTTATTTGTGTTTATTATGGATATACTGGCATGCTTCTCTTTCTATGGTTCCTGTTCTGAATTCTCACTGTTATAATTGATTCTACTTCATGTTTATGATAGCAAATTAGAGTAGTGGATGAACGAAAACTTCAAGTCGATCTGAATGATGATAAAAGTAAACTTCAATTTGAACTCAATGGGCTTAAGAATAAGCTCGCCAAAGTTGTAGTCAAGGTGAAACCAGCAAAATTCAATTTTTTAATATCCTTTTTCCTTTTTGGTATTTGGCTGGCCTGTCAATAGTTTCATTCAAGAGAGTACTAATTTCTTTCGTGGGTATTTTCTATAAATGGCAGGGAATCAGGACTGTTGAGCGGGCTATAATACTTAATGAATCAAAAGAAAAAGATCCCGCGTGCAAAAAATTGACATTACTAGTAGAGGGGTAAGTAGCAGTAAAACTTTCCAGTCTTGTTCTTTTTTTTTCTTGATTACTGAGTGTTTGATAATGGAAAACCTTGTAGAGTTTTTTGAGACTGAAAAATTGAGAGGAAGGTACACTCGATTTCTGATTGTGCTTGATTATTGGTGTTTGTTGCGTCAGTGTGTACTTTTGGTTTGTGAAAATAAACAAGGAACAGCACCAGAGATAGCGTAGCTGTGTGTTTGTAGATGAGCAACAATAAACAACTCTTCATTTTCCTTGAATATGAACTGCGAATTAGATATGTAGCAGAACCTATAGATAAAAGTGGAGTATGATTTTATCATAATTCTTGCATGTAATAGTTTTAGGCATGCAATTTCAGCATTATATGTTTACGTGCAGGAGTGGTCTTTTGTCTGTCATGGGCACTGAAGGAATTAATGGTCACAAGACAGTGAGTAATCACATCATGGAAGTAAAACAGGTACTTGGAATTGAAGCTGCACGGAAGAAAATAATTGATGAGATAAACTACACCATGTCAAGCCATGGCATGACCATAGACATACGACACATGATGCTGCTGGCTGACTTAATGACATTCAAGGTTATTTTGTTTTCTTTCAAATTGGAAATGTTTCTTGTTTATGACCGCAAGGATATGCATATTTTGTCTCTCTAGCAACTGTGAGGAGCTCGTCTAGAGGTCTTGTCAAGTGTTGAGGAAGCATCCAAGACGTCATTTGTTCTCTACCATGAACACCAGACTGCCTCAATGTTTATTATACTTTTTATGTTTGTCATGTTTTAATTCTATCACGTGTTTAGTAAGGGTTTAATGAAGAGAGTAGAAATGGCCTAGTTCTGACCATGATGGAAGTAGGATAATTGTGAAAATAGTTATGTGAAGATATGATAAAGGAAATGCTAATTCTTGATTAGGTCAATATCTCCCAAGTTCTGTTGTCGATTTCTTGATTCTCATAAAAAACATATGCCAATTAAACTTTCTTGTCCATCATCTCCGATGGCCTTCCCCGATGCCCTGTTTGTGTGTCCCTTTCTGATTACATTGTATGCGAAACTTCTTATAACAAGAAGTTAATGATGAGCTGATTTCCTTGTTCGATTATGATTAAATTTGTTTACGCCATTAAACTCGAAGTTAATGATGGTCTAATTTCCTTGTTTTTTGCATATGCTGGTTATTTCAGGGTGAAGTGTTGGGTATGACAAGATTTGGTGTGGAGAGAATGAGGGACAGTGTCTTGATGCTCGCTTCATTTGAAAAGACCGCAGATCACCTCTTCAACGCTTCTGTGAATGGGAGAGTCGATAAGATTGAAGGAGTCTCTGAATCCATCATCATGGGCATACCCATGCAAGTTGGAACGGGAATGCTTAAAGTGAAGCAATGGTGAGTTTTCTGTATATGAGCTTCTTCTACTCACAATCCTTCAATTTATCCTAAACAATCAATCAATCCAAATAAAACATGAAACAATACAATATCTCGTTGAACTGTAACTTCTTCCATGATTCATCTATATTTAACAATTTGTTTAAATTCTCGTCCGTGCAAGTTTTTATGCTATAGACGTGCTATCTATCCTTGTTTATGACAGTTTGGATTCACACTACTGTTGTGCTAATCCTTGACTATTATCTATGCAGTGTGCCGTCTGTTAAGTTTACGTACGCTCCAGATCCAATTATACGATGACATTCTGGGAAGGGATTTATTGCTTTCCATTTGGTTAGCAGATCATCATCTCCCTAACTGTATATATTTAGTAGGAGTTGAATTTACAGTTGCTCACATTCTGCAGAAATCTGTGGGTTGTCGAATCAGATGAGCGCAAATGCCATCTCACATTCGACTTCTATAGCCGAATGCATCAGTTTTGGAAGTTTTCCGTGGCTTAGAATAGAGCAGATTAGAGACTTAAATGGTTGCATTATATCCATATTTTTTTGAATACTTTGCTCCATTTTTGAGCTTCAGTCATTTTTCGTCATCTCGTTAGGCGCTAGAAAACACGATGAGCACGGAATGAATAATTCGAAAGACATGAAGAAACTCCTCATGTGACATATAAAACCACATTAGGGCACATTAGCATGTGTCTCTCCATGAGTGAAGAATGAGTATATTAATGTGACATTTCAAACAAAAATGTAGGCCAAAACGAGGTAATAAGTGATAAGGTGCTAGCATACCAAACAATAGATGTAGGGCCATGATGGATGGATTGATGGATGGATGGGCATGCCTTGGCCATGACAATGATGATGACTACACGATGACGTAGGAGCAAAGAAGCAACATTATTATAGCATCATAATGTGTATGATGATGATGATGCATAGTGCTAATGTATGTCATGTAGTATCATTTTGCTTAAGCATCATTCAATAATGTTCAATGCATGCCAAGACAATCAATTCATTCAGATACAATTGTTGCTCAACTTTTTATGTCAAGGTATTATTTGAGTTGCGAGTTGTGTCTATATTTTAAAATGAATTATTAGCTTTTGTCTTGTATCGTTTTAAAATAGTTGTGGAAGAGGTGTATTAAGACCATCCCTTTGCAATTAATGGATCATTGTACAACACATATTTTGAACGATATTTCGTGTTAATTAATTTGGTGCATCTATTTCTTGAAACTAGATTTGACATGTTTAAATTATTGATGTACAATATTCACTAGTAGTGGTACTTAGGAATGGGAAATAGTACAAGTCAAGTTCTATATTTGAAAATATAATGTAGTGGTATTAAATGCAAAAGAAAGGCTATGCGGCCGCACCATTAAAGGATCAATTAGATGTGCTCCGTGCACATAATATATCCGAGTTGGAGCACGCGCACGTGCACATCCTTATTGCGACGCACACTTGTTGTGCCTCCTACTAACGTGCTTAGAATCAGACCGCATTAAATCAAGTTATCTAAGGTTATACATAGTCCATTTATAAAATTTCAGTTAGATATTATTATTCCTGTGTCATGCCAATATCTCAAATCATATCGTGAATACAAACATTTTAACAACTAAATTTCGACAAGATATTTACTAATTAGGGTTCTATCATTTATCTTTTTAATTCTAGATTTTATTAATTTTTACTTTCATATATTAATTTAAAATATGTGTCGTTCAAATAGAAAATACTAATAAGATTAAAAGTTGAGTATATATTTAAAATAATTAGATTTTTAAAATTTTGAATTTCTAGGCCCGAAATGAAACCTCATCTTCTACTTTCACCATCAGATTTTATAAAGATGATCAATAATAGTTCTCTATCTACTATGTAATATCTGAACTCTTTCCTTAATGTGAGGCTTCTTCTTTCCACTTGTTCTTCTCTTTCTCCTTATTCTTCATTAGACTTTATAAAGATGATCAATAATAGTTCTTATCTACTATGTAATATCTGAACTATTCTCTTAATGTGAGGCTTCTTTCTTTCCACTTGTTCTTCTCTTTCTCCTTATTCTTCTTCTATCCGGTCTGCAACTTCAGCTTCTCTTCAATAATAATAATAATAATAATAATTATAATAATAATAAACTTGGATGAGAGGCGCTCCCTAATTTCATGACAACCACATGTGAAACACTTTCTTTGTCGTGATTGTCAAGATTGTGACATATTAGAAATGAGTCATTCACCTCTTTAAAAGATCTTATAAACAACGGAGTTATCCATAGTTATATAAATGAGACACGATCATTACTAAATCGATGGAAGACAATATTAAGAAATTTTAACATGACAACATGCACATATGGCTGCGTCACTAATCCGGACTTTTTTCTCCACTCCATTCATAAACAATCAACCTTCCAATTTCGAAATTTACAATTTAATTTCAATAAAATTCAAATCACTACAATTATTAAAAAAAAAATAGAGAACTACTAGTATTATAAATACTACTCCCTCCGTCCCATATAATTTGACCCAATATTCTATTTCGGGCCGTCCCACATAATTTGTCTCACTTCACTTTTATCATTTTTGGTAGTGGACCTCATATTCCACTAACTCATTTATACTCATATTTTATTATAAAACTAATACTTTAAAAGTAGGACTCACGTCCCACCAACTTTTTTAACTCACTTTCAATTAGATTTCTTAAAACTCGTGTCGGGTCAAAGTGTCTCAAATTATGTGGGATGGAGGGAATATTTGTTAAAAATTTGGCAAGTGGTTAGATGTCGCCTTCCAAAAGGGGCAAAGAGGTGGGAAAAGCTGGTTAATTGTCTCCCAACCGCATCATGTGACATCCCACTTTGTCCCCTCATTCTCCATTTCCACTCTCCCACTCAAATCCATCCCCCTTTATTTATCACCACTTCCTTTTTATTTTTGTACCTATTTGCTACTCCTTTAATACGTAGGTTTGCTAAATATAGGCCAAAATAACAAACTATTGTTTAAATAGGAGTACTACAAGTTTTTGAATTTGGAAAACTCTCTAGCGCATATTGAACGACTCGAATTCTAGCCACTCATTTATTTGCTAAATCAATCATTTACTATAATTCAAGATAAAAAATTTCTCCTACTACTACATGCGAGTTAATAGTTTTGTATAGAGTTAAGCTCATAGTGGTAATACTTATTTATTAGATATCATTTCAGATAATTTGTAGTAGTATTTTATTTCTAATACTTGAAGTCCTAATTTAGAAAGAATACCAATCTTTTAGGAATGTGAAACATCAAGCAAGGTTGAATAACTAAAAATGCTAAGGAATGAGCATACGTCAAGTTATAACAATTATTTGGCATATATATTAGATTAGATATATATCACGGTGAAGTAAAGTTAATGCTATTTTTCTATGTTAGTAGTATGTTTTAAAAATTACTTTAATGATCAATTAATTCTCAAATGCAATAAAAACTACAGTATTTCTTTCACTTTCAAATTATCAATCAAAAAAAAGTGGAAGCCATTATTATTTTCACCTTTCCAAAAAGTTGAATCATTTTCTATGGCTTCTTGCACAAGTTTTGTTACAAGGTTTTTCTATTTTCTATGCTCTTTTATAAAATTACTTTTGCCTCAATTCGGTGAAGAAAGTCATAAGTATTAACCAAGTTTCCTTTTCTCTATTAAATTGAGAAGCTTAATGGGTAAAAAGATCAATTAATTTAAAAGCTTAAATAATAATATAATGCTATTATGAGTTATGAAATTTTTTAAATAATAATAATTATGAAATATAAAAAGTAATAATATAATGTTATTATGATTTTCTTCAAAACACATGTCACGTTATTAATTTGCCAATATTGTTAATTCAAGATTAAGTATCTAATAATATTAGTTAATCAATCGAAACTCCTATGGAGTACTATTAATTAAGTTTCTTTTTCTCAATTGGTAAAGAAAACCAGAGATTACGGACATTAAAATAATTTTAAAACCATAAATAATAATTAGTGTTTGATATTTATTGGAGTAGGATAAGATAATTTAATTTGAGGTTTGAGTGGGCTACACAATCCGACAGCATTTTTGTGGGATCCATTTTATGTTTGTGCATGCGTGTAGCTACAAATCATATTATGCCAATTATCAAACTATACAGTATTATACACTTATTATATCATTTAATTTCATTTTATTTTAAAATATCATATGCTTTTTTTAAATGGGGGAAACATCATTTTGACAATTATGTTTCGTTTGGTACAACTATGATGACGGGCTTTGAATAATTTTGTCTTAAATTTTGAATATTAATGTTGAGTAGTGGAAAACTTTAAGTAGTTAGTAGTTATATTTGCCTTTATCTGTCTCGATATTATAGGTAGTGCATATATTAAATCTTTGTTTAAACTAAATATTCATAGAGTAGAAATAAAAAAATAAATTAATTATAAAACATTGAATATAATTAAGAAGTGCTAGAAAGGGGGAATTTTTTCTGATAAAGTTAATTTTTGCTGCAAATACAATATTCTCGTACTAAAAGTGGTTTTTATTCTAACCAATCCATTTATATTCTCATATTAAAAGTGGTGTGTACTCTAACCAATCCCTTCATAAATTTGCAAGCATATTAACGTCTCCTTATGGTGATATTTATACTCCATTTAATAATAATAATAATAATAATAATAATAATAATAATAATAATAATATAAATAGTAAAATAAACATTAGAAGGTCTGGCTAATAATACGGTATAAAGCAATTCAGAGTAAATAAAAAAGAAATCGTATAAACAAAGATAAACATTCTATGCGAAATTACTATTAAAAATTAAAGTAGTCGGGACAATACACATTCCCACGTTATCGGTTATCCTAATCCACCGGAATTATACGAACACTGAAAATAGCAAGAAACTGAAAACATGATATAATCAACAAACAAATGATAGCCCTAAATTGGATTATCTTTTAAGTTTGTCTTCTCGGCATAGGGAAAATTAAAAGTATAATTTCTCCATTTTTATTACTCCTCTCTCTCTCTCTCTCATATGTGGAGTATAACTCTATCCCCACACCAAAATCAACTCTACTATCTCTGTCACACATGGAAGGTCCATAGTTCTTCTCTCCGTTGTACGAATCTCTCCTTTGAGCTGCTCTGCTGCTAATTTACTGGTAAATTTCTTCCTTACTATGTATCAGCTGCTTCATTTTGGGGTTTATATTTTGCTACCTATGTTTCTATTCCACTATTTCTCGACAGAAATTTCCTGCCTTTTGTGTTTTAGCGTGTTGTTAATATGCTAGCTTCTTCAATTTCGTCTCGCTGTTGTGTTTTTTTTTTTTGTTTTTGTTTCATTGCATTTCTATGGAATATAGTTGTCAACATTTTTCACATGTTTTAATTTGTGCATTTTCTCTGAAGTAGTAGGTTTTGGTTTCATTTGGTCAAAATCTGCTGTGGCGTCTTTGTTTTGATGATTTCCTTTAAGGGAGTGAGCTGTTAGATTTAATTAATGCATTTAATTTTCAACAAAAATACAGCAATAATTAACCATTGAAAGTGCTCGGTTTTCTGTTTCATCTGTGTTAGTATATGAAGGTGTTGGCATGGTTCTGGAGCTAAAAGCTTTCATGGCGATGGTTTGGTAGATTGAATACATTGTCGTACTCTAGGAGAGACTGCGAAACGACGATCATTTTAAGCACATTCATGGTTATGCTATGCCAGAGTAGGATTTTGGGATTTTGATACTTTGTTGTTGTCTAATGCAGTGTTAGTTTTGGTTTGAATTAATGAAATTCCGGATCATAATAACTTGTTGCATTTAAGTCTGAGCTGTGTGAGTTTTCTGTTTTCATCGAGAAGGGAATAAATCTGATGTGATCTTATATTATTTGTAGTTTTACTGAGTTTATAACTAGACTACTGCATAAATCTTGATGTCTGCGCCTCTGCTCGGTGTTGGTGGGGACGAGTACCAAAGCAACATTACCTTGCTGGATTCTTCCTCCTCCTTAGAAAGTGTCTGCCAAAATGGATCAGAACTCAAAGAGCGTAACTACATGGGGTTATCTGACTGTTCATCCGTTGATAGCTCGCCATTATCCAACACGTCAGAATACAGTCCGAGTGGTCTCAACTTAAAGGCCACAGAACTAAGGCTTGGGCCCCCGGGATCCCTGTCTCTGGGGAGGGGTTCAGAGCATTGTCCCGTGAGTTCTGCTGCAATCGATGAGAAGCTGTTGTTTCCTCTTCATCCCTTGAAATCACTTGTTACAGGAAACAAAAGAGGGTTTTCTGATGCCATGAATGGAACCTCAGAGGTGATTGGGGAAGTGTAATTTATCAATTCCTATTCTATTCCCTGATTTGTATTGTAAATCCTGAACCTGTCATGTAGGGGAAGCACCTCTCCGCTTCGGAAGTTGATGCTGTACTCTCTCCTATGCCTTCCTTGAACCCCAATGTCAAAGCTTCAAAAGACGTCTCTCCAGCACAACCAACTAAGGTGAAAGACGCGATATACCAAGGTGCTGCGCTAGAGATGCCTCGTGCTCCTACTGAGAGCCGCCCGGGTCATTTTACTGCTGCAAATAATAACTATGCTAGTGCCCCTGCTCCCAAGTAAGTCTTAATAGATGGTAGGAAAAGTACTGTATACTTTGTCTTTGAGATATAAAATTTGTGATTACATTTCTTGATCTCATACTCGTCTGCCAGGGCACAAGTTGTTGGTTGGCCACCTGTCAGACAGTTCAGAAAAAATACTCTGGCATCGACCTCAAAGAACAATGAAGAGGTAGATGGTAAGGCATCAAATGGTGCATCCTTTGTGAAAGTGAGCATGGATGGTGCCCCATACCTAAGGAAGGTCGATCTCAGAACTTACTCTGCCTACCAGGGACTCTCATCTGCTCTTGAGAAAATGTTCAGCTGCTTTACGATAGGTGAGTTATGTTGCTGTATGGGTCGATTCTTTAATAGTTAATACCGCTATTTAAGTTCTTTCTAGAAGGAAAAGTCACTGTCATTGTATGATACAGGCCAGTATGGTTCCCATGGAGTTTCTGGGGGTGAGATGATGAGTGAGAGCAAATTGAAGGACTTGCTAAATGGATCTGAATATGTTCTAACTTACGAGGATAAAGATGGCGACTGGATGCTTGTTGGCGATGTTCCTTGGGAGTAAGATCCAACCACCTGTTTTCTAGTTGTTTTAATTGGCTTTCATCTGCCAGTTTACATGATACCATATGTTGATGAGTCTAATTTGGTAGTTCTGCACATTATTTCAAGACCTAATGCACCTCTAAATTGATTTCCTAAGATATATGGTTGTAGATGGTAAATGCTTTAGAAAGAAATTGTGAAGTTTGCCCTATGATGGAGTTACAGCTTCTACTCATTATCATTATGCGTCATAAAAAGTGAAGTTTTATGCTTGATATATAATCTAATATCACCTCATAATACTAGAATCCCTGATAACTATTTTGCCTTGCTTGAACATAAGGTTTTATGAGCTGCAATACTCCATATTTAATGTACAACCAATTATAGTTGGTCTTCTTGGATATTAGCTGCAGCCTCGATTGGTACTAAGAACTGCCTGTACTTTGTGTCATGTGTTACTGCAAGGTAGTGAATGGAGTCAGGCCATGGATATACTGTTCTGGATATTCGATTGGTGAAGTCTAAAATATGATTCTGGTTGTTCAATTGTCAAGGCCTAGGATAGTGTTCTGGTTATTTTTACATTTAAGTTGTTTTGAAACATGAAAATTGTTTGAACCTTAAGACTCTATAGTAATTTGTGTAATGTGGCATCACTCTGCTTTGCTTATAGGATGTTTATTGACACGTGTAAGAGGCTGAGGATCATGAAGAGTTCGGATGCAATTGGGCTAGGTAAGTTTATCTTTTGTTCATAGTTTTGATAGAATCTTGCGCTGTTCAACTTTTCTCATATTCACGAATGTATACAAGATCAATTGATTAATCATCAACGAGAAAATCATGTCGTAAATCTAGATATTCCTGCCACTTAGTGGCTTTCATGTATAAATATGAAAGTCGATTGGTGGAGGGACCCTCATGATCAAATTCTAAAAAATATTCGTTACTGTCGTAGACAGGTTAATTTTTCATTCTTTAGCTCTAAATCCATGGAACGTTATATTTGATTAAAATATCTGGTAAGTCTAAATTGGCTTTCAGAAACTGTTCTGAGAAATTCACTTTTAGGATTGTCTTAGTGTGTCATATGGTTTGATCGTCGAAGATTGTTATGTTTGTCTTCATAGGACACATCATGCTTGATATCACAAATAGTGTGATCATCTAAGAGTTACATTAGGATTCAGACACGGGGTTGTTTCTTGGGACTCCATACTTATTATTCGATTCAACATTGTTTGTTTCTTAGCTATCATAGTAATTTTTCCTAAGTATCTAGAAAGCCTAATCTCTGGAAGAATTGAGTGATGCAATTGCATAAGTAGAGACATGTTACTGTAACTCCTGCATTTCATAGTAAAATATTTACTACCCGGTTTCGCTGATCACGCTGTTGATATTAAACATGACATTGGCGAACTTACGTGCAGCTCCAAGAGCTGTCCAAAAAAATCAAAGCAAGAAATAATACTCGACATGAAATGATCCGTTCCAGTCCAGCAGTGTGTGGTGACATTGTAACTCGCTGTAGGCTTCTTGCCAAGGTGCGGTAAGTCGTATATCTATTGTTGGTTTTTGGATAGCGGATCGTTGGCAGGTGCTATGTCTGGTTGTTATATTGCATTGCTACAAAATTTGTTGTGAAGCTTGTAATGTGATACTCTACTTATTGTGTGGTGTAGAGTGTGGATGCTGTTTTGTGTATTTACTTATCAAATACTACTATTAGTTTGTAAAGTGCATTTCTTATCGAACTTGATTATGTGTGCTATTTAAAGACTGCGTTTGCTTCTGTTAGTATTATTAGTTCAATTCATTTTTATGCTTGGATGCAATTCGTGATATGTAGCATTCTCTTATATTGGATATTAAATCAAACAGAGAGTGATGATTCCATTTTTGAAATGTGTTATTTCGGATGAAATATCTCGATAAAAATAATGTGTCGTTTTGAGTATAGAATACCCAAATAGAATAAGGGCTTTTAAAGGACGGCTAGAACTATATAAATGACAAATTACGTTTTATTTCGTACTAGACTTGGGGGTTGTTTGGTTGTTAAAGATTAAACTTTCTCAAAATTTAATTGTGTTGATCACTGAGATTAATATTGTCACATGCGAAGACTAGAGTCATAAATCAAGACTAATTTTATGTTATATTGTTAGAGATTAAGTATTGGTCCTAATCTATTCAGCCAAACAATAGTATACGACTCAATCATCTAATTAAATGGACATCAACATACATGCCAAACAAATTAATTCACCTGCGTACTTTTATTCGCATTTATTTGATTTTTTAGATAAACACCTTGTGATATACTCCCTCCATCCATTTGAAGATGACTCACTTTTCTTTTTGATTTGTCTCAATCAAAATGACTCATTACTAAAAGTAAAAATATTTTTTCTCTATTTTATTCCATCTCTCTTATTTTACTTCACTTCAAACATAAAATAAAATTGCATAAATTTCCGTACCGCACAAGAAATAGGTCGTTTTTTTTAGAATGGAGGATTACTACTTTAAGACCAAAGGTATCAAAAAATACCTTGTTTTAATCTTTAACCATATCATTATGGGTGAACATGGTTTCGTTAACCCACTGAAAAATTGAAAAAAAATACTACTCCATATACTAACAAATTAAAATCCAGTAGTAAAAACTTTTCCCATTCTAGTAAAAGGAGTTAGAAAATCAGAATCTTAAACAATGACAACTTTCTTTTTCAGATTTTTTTGTTACCTTTCCTTGACAAAAGAACCAACCAAATATAGAATTTTGAAAACATGTACTGATGTACATATAAATATAGGTCTATCAATTTGGATCGAGTGAACTACATAAATGGTACCTGATCTTTCACTTTCGCATATAAATGATACTTGATCTTTATTTTATATCGTTTTTGGTACCCAGTGATAAAAATATCCTAAGTACCAAATATGTGATTTTTTTCATGGAGGATATTTTTGAAAATTTTCATTAAAAAGTACCAAATATGTGATTATTTTTTCTTCCTTTCTTATTTCTCTTTTTCTTCTTTAGTTTCTTCTTCTTTCTTTTTTCTTCATTTTCTTCTTTCTTTTTAGTATTTTATCTTCCTTTCTTTTATCTTTTTTCTCCTTAGTTTATGTTTCTTCTTCCTTCTTTTTTCTTCTTTCTTTTTAGTGGTTTATACATACATCTAATTGCATTCGTAATATAAACAAAAAATAAAATACTTAATTAAATTAATTATTTAAAGTAATTAAATAAATTGAATATTTTTTATTAAATTATTTTATACTCATTTTAAGGTTGAAACACCTAACTAAAAATATTCAACTTTTTATATCATTATGAATACAATTCACAATGTTAAATTTTTATTAATGTTATATTGAGTAGTTACTAATTTAATGTAAAATAATAATTATTATTATTACATAATATTATGTGATTCATAATTTATATAATTATACTATAATTATTTATTAATTACTATAATTTTTTAGTATTATAACAATAATAATCTATATTGATTAGTTATTAATTTAATGTAAAATAATAATAATTATTATTACATAATATCATGTGATTCATAATTTACATAATTATACTACAATTATTTATTAATTACTATCAATTTTTAGTATTATAACAATAATAATTAGATATAATTAATTATAACTATAATTATATTTAAGTATAATATTAACAATGAATATTAATATTAATATTGATTAATAATAATAGTATAAAGAATTAGGAGAATGAGAGAAGATATTATAATATCACTTTTGGTACTAATTTTATGTTTGCCCAAAATACCCTTTATGGCATAAATGGAAACATATATTTGTTTAAAGGGCAATTTGGGAAGAAAATTGCATCAGGTACCAAAAATGTGATTTATAGGTACTAAAAACGATATAAAATAAAGACCAGGTACTATTTACGTGCGAAAGTGAAAGATCAAGTACCATTTATGTAATTCACTCATTTGGATTTCCTTCTAATATTAGTGATTTTTAATCCTTTGTGCAGATACATGAGAATCACAGTTACGAATTTACGATTAATAATTTCCACTTGCCTCTAATTGAGACGTGAAAAAGTTCTTACAATATACTTAAGCACGATCTTTTTCTCAGAATAATCTAAAAAATATAAACGTCTAACAATATTTTTTTATTTTGGAACATTCTAATATAATTGAGTTATTTATATTTTCAGAAAAAAAAATACTAGTATCATTTTTCTGTTTAATTCTTTATTTTATTTTATTTTATTTCAACTCATTAACTTTATTTTTCCCATACTTTATTTTTCTTTCATTTAACATACTGTACTAAATATTTGGGTCATATTCTAATGCTTATAGTACCATAATCCAAAATCAAGATCAAATCTCCGTCCTTAGATTTTAAAATGAGTGGATGAGATTAAATCTTACGAATCTCAATAAATAGTAGACAAAATATCAATAAAAGGGTAATACCGTCATTATGCTATCATATGATAATTTTTGTGAATGTTTTTTTATATCAAAATAGTATATTACAAATATCAACAATATGACATAAGAATATCAACACATATTTATTGAGATTTTTACATGGTTTTATTTGAGATTTTTTGATATATTTGTTGATAAAAATCTGGTTATCAACATTTACGAAAACTAAAATAAAAAATATCAAATTTCATCATTCGAACGTCGTTGGAACATATGCAATTGAGATCTCGTTGGAATCCTTATACAATTGACATCTCGTTGGAATCCTTATAAATTATCTTTAATTTGATATATTTTTTACGAAAAAAATAATTTAAATCGAGAGAGTTACGTAAATTTGAAGTTTTAAGATGATTTTAATAAGAAAAAATTGACATTAATACTCTCTAATTTTATTTATTAATTTACTTAATTAAAAATATAATCTAGGTAACATTATTTGTTAGCAATAGATCATCCTTAAATGTCTTGCTCCACTTTTCTATCTCGAATTCTCGATACCAAAATAAACATGGAAATGGGAGAGTATTAGTAATATTTGAAAAAGAAAACAAAAAAGAATATTAGAAGTAGGGATGAAAGTGGAAATAGAGAAAAGGCATGCATAGGTAGGTTAGGGCGACACTGACACAATCTGAGTGCAGATCACGTGCACAAGAGCCTCCATTAATATGCAATACTCAGTCGCCACGTGGCACCTATTCAGCACATCCAACTCACGAAAACTATTCAATTTCAAACAGAACCACAAAATAAAATAAAATATTAATAGAATAAATACATTTAATAGTGGTATATTTTTGATATATTTTTTTTAACATGAGTATATTGCTCGAATTTGTAAAATGAACTTTTTTCATACATTGTGTGATTAAAGAGGAAAAAAGTTTATTAAACCATTAAATATTTTTTATTTTAAATAAAAACTCTGTCCTACGTTGTTTGATTAAAAGTTTTTTAAACTTATATGCCATTTAAGTCTAGAGAAATGTCACACTCCATCTACTTAAATGCATATTTAATATTACTTAATTGATTTTATATATATAATGATTCTAAGAGCATGTATAATTGTTCTCTCCGTGGAGACAGCAGATTATGCTCTTCACTATTTATGGATATAGTCTAATATTATATATATTTTATTCTTTGATCTTCACTAAGAACAATCACAATGGGTCAAATTATAGTCCGCCAGTCCTACCTCTTCCCCTCGTAGTGAAGCGGACTATAACCCGTCCTATCTTTTTAACAAAAAATTTATATTTATTTTTATTTTTTTAATTTTTGAATATAATAAAATAATGAAATATACATAAATTTAAGACCACACTATGAAAATCTTTGTTTTATTAAAAAGCTGAAAAGGTACCACGCGAAATACTGAAAAAACTACAATTTCAACGGTTACACGATCAAATTTCTCTGATGAGAAGTGAATTGGGGAAGAGATTGGAAGGCGTGAGAAATGAAGATAAAATATGGTGTATTTATAGAGTGAAAAATAAGATTAAAAAATAAAAAAAATAGAAAATCATAGTCCGGGCTATAGCCCAGGTGTTTGTAGTGGGTGGACTATAGCATAGACTATACATCGTCCGCGGACTATGGGCGAGGATTAGGGCGACCATCTGCAGTGGCAGACGATGCATCGTTCACCTCATTGTGGATGCTCTAAGACACAACACCCACAACTATACGCTTTCTCAAGATCATGTTCTTCATTATTTATGGTCTCATTGTTATATTTTTTAATTTTAAAACTACAATTACTAAACCCGAAAATGACATTACAAATCCCTAAAAATTGAAAACTTACATAATTTAAATCCTAAAAATTAAAAATCACATTAAAAATTAACATAATTTAAAAATCATAGTTAAAAAATCACTCTACCCGCGGCGGTGGCGGTAACTGCATGTTCAAACAAGACATGAGGAGTGCAATTGTTTGTTGATGTGTCGCTCATTTGGACAGCGACATACGGGAAGTGTCGATCGTTGTAACAACGTACACCATTCCAAATAAAATAGTTGTGGAAGAATCGGAGGTCGTTTGGTTTGGCCCGTCTCACCCCCTTCCTTTAAACATACTTGAAATGAGAAAAATGTCTGAGAGATAATTTGGTTTGATGTGAAAAATTGTGTGACGAATGAAGACATTTAATTAGGATGAAACGGAGATTAAAAAATGAAAAACAAAAAAAAAATTGAAAGAAATAGGGAAGTGGAATTTTTTTTTCCTGCAATTTTTTCTAAACTTTTTCAAAAAGTATTTTTAAAAATAAATTAAACGGATAAAAACAACACCCACTCAGGGGAGTGGGCGTCACGCCCAGCCCACGCCACGCCACGTGGGTTGGGCGCTTGTGCTCTTGCCCAACAGCTGCGCTCTTAGCTAAGAGCTTGCTCGTTCTGGCACGAGCACAACGACAAGCTTGTCGCGTGCAGTGCCAATGGCACGAACCCAGCTCTCCCCCAACTCTTGTGTATGCTCTAATATTAAGAAATTGATTGTCATATTTCCATTTTATGATTTTTATAATAATAAAAACTTAATTTTATTGTTAAAAAATGCTTCCTCTGTCTCACTTTAGAAGTTCTATTTGAGTTCGACACGAAATTTAAGAAATGTAAATAAAAGTTGGTGAAAAAAAATAGTAGAGCGTGGCGTCTTCCTTTTATATAGTTTTATACTCTCTCTGTCCCTGATTAAGAGTCACACTTTTGCATTTCGGTCCATACTCAACTAAGAGTCACACTTCATTTTTATCATAAATAATAAGTAGGTCTCACATTTCAGTAACTCAATTCACTCACATTTTATTATAAAACCAATATAAAAAATGGGTCTCACATCCCACTAACTTTTTCAACTAATTTTTCTTTACATTTTTTAAAACTCTTGTCCGGTCAAAGTGTGACTCTTAATCGAGACGGAGGAAGTAATAAAATACGAGTAAGAAAAAAGATTAGTGAAATAAGTACGGTATACGGAACCGATTACTATTTATAGAATCCAACTAGTAAATGGGGACTTCTTAAATGAGTGTTTTTCTTATGCTCAAGAAAATTATTTCAAACAAGTGAAATCAAGATCAGTTGAGATATTTGTTTAGGTATGTTATGTAGACGGCAGTGTTATCTGATCTTTCACATCATAATTAATTTATTGAAAACATCCGAGTTAATTGTTTGTTACTTCTACATAGGATGCATAATTAATAGCGACCTTAATCCCCATGTGCCATAGCCCATATGTTTTAATTTAATTTTTACTCTCTCTTATTCCTGTTATCCACTTACATTTTATTATAAAATTAATAATATTATAAAAATATAATTCACGTTCCATTAAATTTTTCAATACACCTTCTCTTGCATTTATTAAAAGTTCTTAGTCAATACTTTTATAGGACTACTCAGTATAAACCTTTTTAAACTTTTCAATACACCTTCTCTTGCATTTATTAAAAGTTCTTACTCAATACTTTTATAGGACTACTCAGTATAAACCTTTTTTATTTTGCAAGTTGTAATGTACGTAATTTGTATGAGTAATGGGTATTACTAGTAGTACTAGTATAGTATTAGTACTCCATACACTTTATAATTAAAGAAGAAAATAAGTAGTTGAACAAACAACGCATGGGGAGTGGATCCCCTGCTGTGGTGGAAACACAGCAGGGGATGCTGTGCTCCCAAAACGTCGACGTTTCTAACAGCTTTTGCAAACTCTATCCAAATATTATTGCACCGCCTGCTGCACTAATTAAAACAGCAATCCTTTCTTTATCAATTAAACTTCCATTTGCTTACTATTTTTTTCTTACAACACTTGTGGTGGTAGTATCCATAACTGATTTGATCAATGACTTAAGTTAATATATTTGCACTACTCTACTGTCCACACCGCCGTTAATGAAATAAAATTAATTATCAATTTGTTGAATAGTGATTATTTTTATATAGTAATACTTTGTTGAATAGTAATTTTTAGCAATTAAAATTTTCATTAAAAAACATTTTAACTAATATTATTATAAATTAATGTGATATTAATACCTTGTTATTTAAAATCACAATTATAGCTTATTAATTGCAATAGATAGTTATTAATTTTAATTCTAATTTATCTTCAATTTACTCAATTGGCCTATGATGGTTAAAATTGAAACTGATACTATAAAATATTTCCCAGTAAAACTATGTCAGTTTTATATCAACATATTTTGATTAATACTGTAAATACAATGACACTAATTAGTTAAAACACAATTAGCGTCAGATTGTTGTCTTATTGTATTTGATTTTGTTATATTAGTTTTATTTAGGATATTTTATAATTTTATATTTCAAATTAAAAGATCAACAAGAAGTCAACACAAAATTATAATTTAAATTAAAATTATCTTTAGTATTACACTAAAAAATACCATAAAGAATAAAACTAAGGGAGTTTCAATTATTTTTTTCAATTATTTTTTTTACTGTAATATTAATATACTACTCCTATTATACTAATTGATATTAATAAATTTAAATATGAAAAATGATTTTCCAAATTTGATATTTTTAGTTGAAATAAAGTATAAGTAGAACTGGATAACTCTCAATTGAAATCAAAATGATGTAAATATAATTTTAAATACTAGTTAATAATTTCTTGATATTACATTAATGTATCATAATATTAATAGTTAAATGCGTAAAACTTGGATGAGCATGGTATGCTGTATGCAACTTGATTATAAAATTATGAAATGTTAATTAGTAAAATAAATAACCCATGAAATTAGTACTTCATTGCTAATTAATCCTTCAAATAACATTATTGATTACGTAAAGTCGCTAGAATATGCATTACTAATATTTTATTGGCGCATTGAGTTGCAGGTATATTTGGATAGAGTTTGCAAAAGCTAGGAGAAAACGCCGACGTTTTGCAGCACAACATCCCCTGCTGTGGCCTGTGGTTCCCACCCAGCAGGGGATTCACTCCCCAACGCATGGCATGGGCTAAGAGCTTCCGCAATGGTCGGCTAGCGACCGGTTTTTTTAAAATCATATATAAACGCGATTTTCATTTCATTTTCATTTGCACCACTTTGTTTTTAACAGAGCTTTTCTCTCTAACTTTCGGCTGGAGTCAACTGCTGCTGTTGAAGGACTTCGAGAAGTTCCGCGAGATGCTGACGCCGGTGGCCCGAATAAGCGAATACTTAACTATAAATGCGACTACTGGCGCGCTTGGCCGCTTGACCCCACGACACTCCCCCGACGAGTCTTGAGTTTTCCATACCTCCTTCATTTACCGGGTCGTCCCCACCCTCGTTAAGATTTAAGCGGGCGCAGCTGGCTGCGAGGGGCGGATCCCCCTATCGCCCCGCGAGGCTCCAGTCCTCCTCCGCCCTCCCGGCCCGCCCCACTCGAGTACACTCTCCATTCGCGTAACCAAACGCGGGCTCAGATGTTACCAGGTCGTCTTAGAGTGGAAGAAGCATGCCTTGACCCCACGGAGAAGAGGTTTCTTTACGAGATGCTCGAGAGCATGCGTCTTGATTTAGAGATCGCGGAGTCACGGCTGGGGGTTCCGACTGGAGCTCGAGATACCACGGGCGGCGGCGGCCCGGCAGCGGCGACAGACGGGGACGACGGCAGAAGCGGCGATGAGGAGTAGAGAGTGGCGGGGCTCGTGTGTTAGGCCCTTTTTTTTTTTAAAAAAAAATCATGTACTTTTTCTTTAAATCTTTGTACTTTTTTTTAATGGAATGGATAATTTTTCCCGTATATGTGTCGTAAATTTAATTCCGTATTTTAATCGTAATTTTAATTCCGTAAATGTAGTATATTTTGAGTTGTTTTTATTGCGGAATTTGGCCTATGCATTTGGCTAAATCTGACGTAGCGAGGTGGTTTTTTTAGTGATGCTAATTGTAAAAACAAAGGAGAGAATGGCTGGCCTATGGCTGGCCTAAGCACCATTGCGCATGCTAATGTATACTCGTATCCAATATCGATGATAGGGGTATATCTGTAATTTAGAAGTCCGTCAACTTCAATCCTACTGGCAAACATTGAACAAACCAGGCTGTTCACAGCTGTCATGCATATCTCCAACCCCACGGCTTAGGTTAGCAAACCACAGAGAAGAAGAAAACGGCAACTGCACCATGTCGTTAATGGAACAAGAACAACGCTCTTCTTCCTCTCTAATCAACTAATTGCACACACATTCTCACTGGATTCATGGATCCCTGCCCTTTCGTCAGGCTGACGGTGGGGAATTTAGCGCTCAAGTTCCCGGTCGCTGCCAAACCTGCTCGCGCCGCCGTCCACCCCTCCTCCTCGCCGTGTTACTGCACAATCAACCTCAAAAACTTCCCCGTCCAGAGCGCCGTCGTCTCCTACATTCCGCCGGAGAACAACACCTTCCCCGACGCCACCTCTCAGGCGACGTTCCACCTCACGAAACCCGATCTCGATAGGCTTACGGGGAAATCCTCTCTCTTCTCCACGTCCAAGACGCCGCAGCTCAGTATCTCGGTCTACTCCGGCCGCCGCGGCGCTACGTGCGGAGTCAGCTCGGGGAGGCTGCTGGGGAGAATCGCCGTGCCTCTGGATTTGGTGGCGGCGGAATCGAAGGCGGCGGTGTTTCACAATGGCTGGATTAGTATGGGGAAGGAGACGAAGAAGTCGGCGCAGTTTCACCTCAACGTGCGGGCTGAGCCTGACCCGAGGTTCGTGTTCCAGTTCGACGGATCGCCTGAATGCAGCCCGCAGGTTTTCCAAATTCGCGGCAATATACGGCAGCCTGTTTTCACCTGCAACTTCAGTTTACGCGCAGCTGACCGCAATCAACGCTCCAGGTGAATTAAATGTTGCCGAATTTCATTCGAATTTAACTTTCGTTGCCCTAATTTTCCGGAATTTCATTTGATTGATTATTTCATAATTTAGGGTTATGTAGAAATTCCCCCAATTCACGCTTCCATCCGTAGAACCCTAATCTTTTGGATAAATTTACCAATGCTATGGTGAATAATTGATGGTTTAGAATTAATAGATGATTAACAGTAGATAATGACGTTGATTGATAGGTCATTGCCATTGGAGGCTAGTTACAGTGGCGCAAGAGGTTGGTTGAGCTCTTTCGGCAGTGAAAGAGAAAGACCTTGCAAAGAAAGAAAAGGATGGTCCATCACAATCCACGACCTCTCCGGTTCACCGGTCGCAGTCGCCTCAATGGTCACCCCGTTCGTCGCCTCACCCGGCTCGGATCGGGTGAGCCGCTCCAACCCCGGGTGCTGGCTCATCCTGCGCCCGGGTGACGGGACGTGGAAGCCCTGGGGACGCCTCGAGGCATGGCGCGAGCGCGGCTCAGCCGACGGCCTCGGGTACCGGTTCGAGCTGATTCCCGACTCGGCCCCCGCCGGCATTGTCCTAGCGGAGTCCAACCTCAGCTGCAGCAAGGGAGGGAAGTTTGTGATAGATTTGAACGGCAACTGCGTCGGGTCGAACGCCTCGACGCCGCGAAGCACTGCCACGTCGCCTGGCTGCAGCCCTCGGAGCAGCGGGGATTTTGGGTACGGGCTGTGGCCGTACTGCATGTACCGAGGGTTCGTGATGTCGGCCACGGTGCAAGGGGAGGGTGGCAGAGGGGCGCCGCTGATGGAGGTGGGCGTGCAGCAAGTGAACTGCACGGAGGATGCGGCGGCGTTCGTGGCGCTGTCTGCGGCGCTAGACTTGAGCATGGATGCTTGCAGGCTTTTCTCTCAGAAGCTGCGGAAGGAGCTGTGCCCTCCATCGCCGCAAGATATACTGTTTTAACTGGAATTTGTTGAGTGTGGTAGGGAGTTTTAGGACTAACCAAGAAGAGTAGGAGAAATGTACAGAAGGGAAGCCCGCTGTGTTTTTTGTTTAGTGTGAGGCTTTTTCATTTTTTCACCATTCTTGTTGGTCATTTTTTACTTTTTTGTTCCTTCAAATTTGTATGATTCACTCATCATACTAGTATGATATTTTGTTGCTTAGATTTATGATATTAATCTTTTTTCAATGTTGCATTGTTGCTTGTAGATTTTCAGCTGTTGTGCCTTTTGCCTATCAGTTTTGGATTAACAAATTTGTGGGGCTTTTTATTGGTAGAATTTTAAAGACGGCGTCATAGTGAACTTGAATTTGAGATCAAAGGTTTCATTCGATCGACCAAAGGTCTCATGCATTAACTATTCTACCGACCAACTCACATAGACATGAACACCTTTCAACATGAAGAGAGGTTGTAAGGGTGTCCACAATGGTGGCTCCCTTGTGCATGCTCAAGCCACCAAAATTTAGGCATGTCCAATAAACTTAGCTTTGGCCACCACAATGGTGGCCTCTAGCCCCAAATTAAAATTTAGTTTTTGCATTTCTTGTTATATTTTTTAATTTAACTAGAATAAAAATTATTAGACTATAATAATTAATTTTTTTTTTGCATAATTTAGTAATGAGTGAATTGAAATCAAATTTTCGTCCTAATATAGACAGGGGAAAATTATACAACGAAAATTTTATAAAAACACTAAAAAAAATGACGCCATCGCCATCTACTCGGTGGCGTCATCAGAATCCGGCACATCTTCTTCACCACCTTTGTTGCCGCCGCCACCGTCCCCACTGCCGCTTGCGTCTCCTATCTCCGACTCTTCGCTCCACCCCAACTTCGACCTCAGTCTCAGTATGAGGTCGTAGTACATCCTCTTGGTGACCGCGTTTGTCGACTTCTCGTACAAGGACAAGTTATCCTGAAGTTGTTTCATCATCTGCACCTCTAGGGTATGAGCCAACACCGCCCTCGGTGTTGAGCCCATTGCAAACGCGCTCGCAACAGAGACTTGGGAGGCGGTTCTAGCTTCCCGGATTGCGGCAACTTGCCCTGCGGACGTGGGCGCTTGGAGAGTGACGGGGAGGAGGCTCCTCCGAAGCATCGTCGTTCAGGTCGAAGGCACGTGAGTCGCTACTACTGATGTAGTTGCCGGCAACGCCGAGTCTTGTCCGCTTCGCACCAGGAGCACGCTCATCCTCGCAGATGGCCCTGAATTTTGGGGAGTCCCGCATAACGAGGTATCCATCCCAGTAGGTGAAGTTGGGCTCGACGCTGCGGCCGCTCTCAGCAACGCGGAGTTGGGTCTCAACAATGCGGAGTTGGGTCTCGTATATGCCACTGAACCTCGTCACCGCTCTACTGATCCTACTAAACTTCTTCCGGATCTAGCCATGTGTACGCTCGACGCTGCCTGGTGGTTTGAATATGTTGTACACCTCTAGGACGCGCTTCTAGAAGCAAACGTCGGTCTGATCCGTACCAATGACGGCATTCGTCGTGACCGCCTCCCAGGCCCTGGCTACAACCATGGATTCCTCTGGGCTGTAGAATATCGACTGCCGACCGCCATCGCCAACGCCACCTCTGCCGCCTCGCCCGCCGCTTCCGCCAGGCCCCTGCTCTCCGTCGCGGCCAGCGCCTCGCCCACCGCCTTAGCTTCGCCCCCTACCGCCGCCATTTCGCCCCCCACCGCCGTCGCCATTTCGGCCACCGCCGCCACCATTTCGCCCCCACCGCCGGTGTCTCTCCCACCGCCTCCTCTCTCCATATCCACACTACCGGATGTCGGGGTCTCTGGTGTCCCCATCAACTGTTCCCATGTGAATCTATCAGATTCAGACAGAGGAGATTGGGTGTATTGGAATTGGGAGGATTGGAATTGTTGAGAAGGGTTGTTGATCGCGTCCATATTGGGCAGGTAGTCCCCAACCCCGATTGGGGACGACCCACGTTCCTCTGCTGATGAGAGGAGGACTGACCCCTGTATTTGGGTGTATGTTGCCACGGCAGCGATTGCGGACTCGATCTCCACGGTTGGGAAGATGGAATGTTGTCGTATCCCGAGTCTCCATTGCTGGGGGAATCATCACCTCCACCTTGCATTTTTGATAGTATGAAAATTGTAGAGAAGGAAATTTAGAGTGTAAAAATGAGTGTGAAGTGAAAAATGGATGGAAAGAATATATAAAGAAATTTTGGAAAAAAAAAAATTCGGTTTGCCCAAGGGCCGCGGCTCTCGGCCCCCTGCAATGGAGGGCCGCGCCTCGCGCCCAAGGGCCTCGCCTGGGTCGAGCTTGTGCCTCTCGCTTGGTCACCCCCCCCTTCCCCTGGAGCGCCTCCATGCGCCTCTAGTAGTGGGGGGCCGCGCCTGAGCCACCTCTGGGCTGAGGGCCGCGGCCCTCCCACTGTGGACACTCTAAAAGTAGTTAAATTGGTTTTATGAAGCATGAACTTTGCAAGTGCTACTTCTAGTCATCATTAATTGTCCCATTTGGAATCGATATGAGTCCCTTATTAATTGTCCAATGCCCGTTAATAATTGCCCGATTTGAAATCGCCACGAGTCCCGTGTTAATTGTTCTATGTCCATCATTAATTGTTCTATTTGGAATTGACACTGATATGTTATTAGTTTATTTTTTTGATATGTTACATACATACATGCAATGAGAGTCGATCTGCTGCGCACCCATTCTAAGCGACTTATGGGCGACAGCTGACGTGGCAATCTCACAATTAATTTTTTTCCTTATCAAATTCGATCCTCCACTGTCTCGTATCATTAATTTTCTCCATAATATATTTATTTCTTCCATTATCAAATTCTTGTTCTCGTGACCTTGTTGCCGCCATTGCAGATAGATTGCACCAAACCTTTAATCTCTCTACTAATTTCTCCTCCTCACTAAATATATTAATGTAATCAATGAATTTTTTCTCCATAAGATCGCCACTTCCCTCAATTTAATGAATCAAACTATTCTTACTATTGTTGTAGAATTAGTAATTTCGCACATCATCAATGGGTTTCTGCACATATTTTTTCTCACCAAATGAGTTTCTGTTGCAAATGCTTTCTCAAATTTTGTGAAAGTCAAACAGCTTTAGCAAATATTTCAATTATGCAAGAGGGATTTTAATTTTTTAAAAAAATTGCAGCGAAAATTTCATAGTCACCGTAACCAGCTATGGAAAAAGCAAATTATGTCATCGAAAGTGGAGTAATAGAGATTGAGAAAATGATTTTGTGAAAGACCCAATAAAACTAAAATTTGCAGATTAATGAGGGAAATAGGCAGGAGAAATAGGGAAGGGAAATAAATTGCACCGTAACCAGCTATGGAAAAAGCAAATTCTGACATCGAAAGTGGAGTAATAGAGATTGAGAAAATGATTTTGTGAAAGACCCAATAAAACTAAAATTTGCAGATTAATGAGGGAAATAGGTAGGAGAAATAGGGAAGGGAAATAAATTGTTAAGAGAGATAGGGAATGGAAAATTGAAAACAGTGGAAAAAATATTATAAGTAAAAGAATAAAAATATAACTCCACGTCAGCGGTCGCCCATAAGTCGCTCACAATGGGTGTGCAGCAGATCAACTCTCTGCATGCAATATACTATACTATAATAAAAACTAAAATCAATTTTATTCTTTACCTACTTAACCTCATTTTTAATACAAATATTTATATGAAACGACAAATGTAAAAAACACGGCTCGTGAGCCACGCTTTAGACCAAATTCAAGTGACAACATTGCAGTTGTGGAACGAGCAGTACAAAATGATTAGTGACCAAAGGAGAAGAGTTGTCGTTGTTGACGCTCTTATCTTATGTAATCAATGCATTTTTTTAACATTAATAATACTAGTTCGGAATAGTTTATAGGTACTATATGTATTTATCATAATTATTAATAATTTAAAATAGGTTATTAAATTAACAGTAATTATGATATAGACTATAGCTAAGTTTTCCTAACTATAAATGCCATGACAATCGAGATTCAAGGTTGTATTCTCCGAATAATATTAAATTCATTCGTTTATGATGATGGTGATGAAAGTCCATACGAAACAATGTGCACGTGATAGTATTATTTTGAAGACAGATAATCTCAAAATCATACAACATGCTTAAATAAGAGGTCTTAATTAGTGGTATCCTATGTTGCCAATTGTTGAAAATTGGGACTATCTACTTGGATTACACTATTATACTACTGTATAATCCAAATGGAAGATAGCTGTAATGCTTTAATAATTCGTTGGGACTTGAATTACTAAATCCTTATAATTATGAATCAACGATCATATCGTCCTTGCTTCAATTGAATCATATAATTAATTGAGCTACATTTTTTTTTCTTGGATGACACTCATATTAATTTAACTTGTTGGTAGAATATAATTGAATTGATAAAGATCCTTTTTGATCATTTAATAAATTGAGAATTCGAATAATCACAATCACAATAATAATAATGTAACAAAAAAGATTATTATTATCATTATTTTATGTTTAATAATAAAAATATTAAATTACGGTTGCTCAATGATGACGGTGTTAAATGAGTATAAATTGATTTCATATGATTTACGTTTGGGCCAACACGGGCCTAAATATAACGCAATTTGGGAAGAAACATTGAAAACGACGGCGTTGGATTCACTCCAGCGAGAGAGAGATGAAGTTGCTGGGGTGGTGGCTGATGCTCGTAGGCACTCTCCGATTAGCTTCGGTGTGGTTCGGATTCTTCGATATATGGGCTCTTCGCCTCGCCGTTTACTCCAAAGCCACCAGTATGTTTGCTTCCCATTCACATCCACCATTCATCATTTTCACCGATGCACAATGCAATTCTCCATGGAAATTCACAGCATTTACTATTATTGCTGTGTGCGCATTACAATTGATTGGATTAAAGTAGAGATTCACATCACATGATGAAATTCGTCTTGTGATGCTGCTTTGCTTATTTCTTAGTTCTATATGATAATAACCAAAATATCGATGCTCAATGCTCATGATTAAGAAGATTTCACTGTGAACAAATCTGTGTGAAATACAATGGTGGAGATTTGGGAAACTATCTCTGATTTGGGTTATGTGATGGTTGCTATGTTTGATTAGAGTTAGATTTGTGGATTCACATTTGAGTATAATGTGTTTCTGAACAAGGTTTTACTTATTTTATTTGCTAATATTATGCACAATTTCAGAGAGCAATATCTGTTTTTTGTAATTTCCTTCTTCCTTAGAGTTGACACCACAATTTGATTCCTGAAAATTAAACAGATGCAGAAAATAGTATTTGGAGATTTGGAATCCACACACATATACTATGTGTTAAGATAATTGTCAATGAACTAATTCAAGATCTGGTCGAATAATAGACTGTGGAATAGATCATGAAGTGATTCCTGTGGTACTGGGTTTCCACATGCTATAGTTTCGTGTTCCATCACCGATTGATTGGCTTTTGCGCCCATAAACGGTTTGTGACTACTTGTCTGTGTAGTAAAATAGGCTAGTTCTCCAAAACCATGACCAGCCTTATTGGCATGGTTTTATTTCCTTTGCTATTTAGGATTTCTTCGATTTCATTTTTTTTTTTTTTTTTTTTTTTTTTTTTTTTTTTTTTTTTTTTTTATCGAAATGAAGTTGCCTTTAACTATGCACGTTATGCCATAGAGCAGTAGCAGTTAGGTTCAGAAATAACAGAAGGAAGATTGTATACTGACCTGAAGACTATGTGGATACTCGTATCTTTTCCTTATATTCTCTCTACAATTGTTGGCATTTGGGAGAAGATCGCGTAACTTCATTTTCCGAACAATTGCGTTTTGATTACCTCTTATAATAGCTTTGACCATCTTTTCTATGGCATTGTAGTGACTGAAGTTCATGGCCGCACTTTTGGTGTTTGGACATTGTTGACTTGCACTCTTTGCTATCTATGCGCGTTCAACCTTGATAACAAGCCTCTATATTTGGCCACGTTTCTATCCTTCATCTATGCGTTTGGCCATTTCCTGTCGGAGTATCTGATTTACCACACAATGGCTATTGGAAATCTGACAACTGTTGGCATTTTTGCTGGTAATGCTCACTGCACTGTTAACTTAAAACCAAGATTTATTATGCCTGCCATTGCTCTTGTATTGTGTTTGTTTATATTAATTCTATTAATAAGAATTGGGAACATGCCTATCACACGGATCACTATAAGAAAATATTGGATTTATTTATATAGGCAAATCCGGAGGCACGATGGTTCGTCTGTGATTAGGATATGAAATCGTGGCTGTTTTCAATACTTGTTTCATTCTCTTTGGAACTCAGACTACAGAATACCATTGCCAAGTCCGATTAATCTTATAGAGCGTTTGTTGTACTACTAGTTAACAATAAGATATGTATGATTATGTGATGGAGGTTTCAGGATCATTAGAAGAGAACAATGGATATTCCAGTGACATTTAATTGGTGGGGACCAAGATCTTAAGCTTATTACATTCTCTTATATGCCAGGAACATCGATCATTTTGATGTTGTTGCAGTGGAATTCACACCAACCAGTCAAGGCTAAGCCTCAATGAGATAGAGAGCATTGATTCTTTGGATGCTTTGTGTTGGCAGATTAAAGGTAATCTAATTGTTCTTTCACTACCATTACATACCATCTGTAGTGATAATTAAGTATCAGCCTATCTGTAACAATTTTTGTGCTGTGGTAATCAGCTACTGATCTAGTCCATTTTTTCATGTACTATTTGCAAAGGATTTATGAAAAAACTCAATTTCAAAATTCCAGGGTAAAATGATCTCAAATTAATGTGATGTACTACTATAATGAATTTGTAGTGTAGACAGATTGTTTGAAATTTGAATAGTAGTGGAATTTGATTTGATTTGAGTGATGGAATAAGATACTTTATGGTTGTTGAAACAGTGGGAATGATATTCTAGAATATCATAAATAGAAGTTTGAGATGCAATAGTAAAAAGTTGCTTCGAAAGTTGGAATGCTCAAAGCTGAAGCAACTCTTTTTCGATTCACCAAATCCAAATTCTTCTTCTAGTTTTGTCTGTTGAGGAAATTTGGCTGCCACTACCATTCCTAGTGTAACTGAAATCAGAAATATCACACAATGAGAGTGTTATATTGCTAACTCAATACTTAATTGCTAATTATAATTCAATAATAGCCATTAGATATTCAAATTAAAGGCCTAGATTATTAACCACAAAATGTCAATACGATCAATAAAAATGTCAATAAGGCTATAGGATTAATTCCAATAAAAATCAACATGGGTATTAATGTCAAGTTAGTTATAACTAACTTTTAAAAGAAATCTCAAAACTTTAAATTCATATAACATATATTAAATTAAAGATAATTTTATAAGGATTCCAACGATATACTACATGAATATGTTCCGACGTCAAAATTTGAAAAAAAAAATCTAGAATTTTCGTATTTTTCGTACACAGGCTAATGTCAATACAGCTAAGATAATATGTCAATATAAAGCATATATAATGTCAATCCTAAATTTGTGTTGACATTCTCAAAGCATTGTGTTGATATTTTCGAAACACTATATTGACATTTTCATCCAAAACCTTAATTTTGTGTTTTTTTTTTAATTTTTTTCGATTTAATTAATAAAAACTAAAATTACACGTGGCAAATTATAGACCACACATTTTTTAAAAATCATGTAGCCTTAAATTAATTGTAGTTAGCAATTAAATGATAAGTTAACGATTGATCACTCCCCTGTCACACAATTGTTTTGTTTAATAGTAGTATTATTATCATGAAATTCAAGATTTATTTTTAAGTATGATTCTAGATAGATTGTAGCCACTTGGCCGGAAATCGAAGCTTCTAGTTCCACAAAATTCTAGTGTGTTTGTCATTCTATCCAATTTTTTTTTTTGTTTGGTCGATTATACAATTTCATAATAATTTTGTAAGTAGTACTGGCATACAAGATTGTGTTTTTCGTAATTTGAAAATTTCAGCACTTTAATATTACAAGTATTTTTAATATTACAAGTATTTTTTTAACGGCGGAAGAATAGTCCAAATTCTCTTTGAAGCCCTTAAGGCCATTTTTGTTTGAAAAAAATTCAAAATATCTCAAATGATATTAACTTGTAGTTTACGGATCTAAAACGATATTTTAAAGTTTACGGGTCTAAAATGATATTTTGGCAAAGTTCGTGCATCTAAAAAGATGTTCCCTCTATTAGTTATTATTATCCAGACAAGGCTTTTTTTTAAATAGATTCTAACATACTTTAACTTTTAATTTTTAGTAACACCATATATCCATTCAAACTATATATACTTACTAGTATTTATTGAAATATATGTCCATCCAAAGCAATTTATTTTTCGTAATCGTAAAAAATATGCATAAATCTTTTAACATTATAGCATTGATTATTAATAATGGGATAGTATTTTTATTATTATCATGTTAGGCATATGCAAAAAAGAGAGTTTTTTCTGGTTTTTCCGTTTGATATGATAAAAATGTAGCAATATACGAATGGCAGTACAATACTGCAATCAACAGTGCTCTGTTGTCGTAATTAATTTCTTTTCCGCATTGGAATTATCAAAATCATGTCACTTCACTTTCTTTTTTTTATCTTTATTTATTTATATATTTTTATTTTTATTCCTGGCGAGTGAAAACTTGCTCATACCTGTTACTTCCATTCATACAACTCCAAAACTAACAAAAAATACAATAAAATGATAGTTGCAATGGTCCTATAATTCATCCAATTCCTTAGTAGGCAGACAAAAAACACTAAGATAGTACTCTATCTCTTACTCAATATATATATACTGTACAAATTAATTATATGAAGTAGATATCAATATTTATGTCTGAAAAAATTAGACCTTACTACATGCTATTTGAATATATGAAAATTAATTTAGAGACTCAAAGTTGTGCTACGTATAATCTCAACTGTATTAATTCCAACATAGAATGTAGTACTACTAACAATTTGAGGAAATAAAAAAAATCTAAGGGTTGAAAATGAAATTCCCACATTTACACTTCCAACACATGGGCTTGTAAGCAGAGACATCATCTCCTCTGGAATATTCAACTCTAATTCTTGGCATTTTCCCATATTTGATAGCTGCTCCTATTGGAACTTGAACTGCTTCACAGTGCCCACACTTCCCACATCTCTCTTTACATTTTGGTGGCCTTGATCCTAACATTTCCCCCCTTATTTCCTCATCTTTCATCTGCATTTATTTATTTGTCAAGATAAAAAAAAAACCAAGTATTTATTTAACACATATATATTGTCTATTTGCACGTGTGTGTGTTAAAACTTTAAATCTTACTCTTAGCAGGTGGGCATTGGGGAGCTGTGTACCTGATCAAACATGCAGAGAGAAGAGAGAGGTGTCAATTGTCATTATGTACTCCAATTTGTATGATAAAATATTATAAATTCATAGTAGTTAATAGTACTAGTAATAATATACCTTGAGCGATGAAGATGAAGAGAAATGCAAGAACGATGAGATAGGTGTGTAGAATAATGGCCATTGTTGTAGAGAGAATTAAGCAGCAGGCATGACTCGTTTAGAGAAGAAGGTAGCAATGATTGAATTTGAAGTTAAAGAAGGAAAAAGGTGGGATTCGAAGAGAAAGGAACTTGAGAAAAGGGGTAGACGTTTCTTGATTTTTGTCCCTCGTTTGCTGTGAGGAGATTAGCAAAGGAAACATAGCTTTATATTTGGAGCCTTTTTTATTTTATTTTTATTTTTATTTTTATGTAGGAATTATTAGTACTTCGTCCGTTCCAGAGTAAATGATGTATTTCTTTTTCGATACGGAGATTAAGAAAAATTGTGTTAAATAGTTAAGTAAAAAAAGAATAAAGTAGGCAAGAAAAAAAGTAGGGTGATTAAGAGAGAATAAAGTAAGTGAGAAGAAATATGTTGACTTTTACTAAAAGGAAAATGACTCTACTGTTATGGAGCACACTAAATAACAAAATAACTTTACTATTATGGAACGGAGGAACTGTGATTTTTTAGGAAATATATAGTCATTGTGCTTGGCTTGGGGATGTAGATAGGTTCTAGAGTTCATGTTATAAAACTTGGGCCTTGACGTGTGAGCTTGATAAGTCCATATTAGGAATCTCGACTTCATTCTTAATCTATACTTGTTTTTTTTCTGTTTTTTTTTTCTGAACGTAGGATGTTTTTTCAGAAAAAATTAAATGTATTTTTTTATAATTGGTTTTGTGTTGAATTTGTTTTTTATATTATTTTATCTCAATTTATTTGACAATAATAATTGAAATTAAATTTATATAATAATGACGTGGAATAAGATGGGAAGTGGGCGGAATAGACCTCGAGCTAAGGCCTTCCATTGCATGGAGATATGCCATATGGATAAATAGTTTAAGTGAAAAAATAGTAAAGTAAAAGAGAGAATAATATAGAGAATTAATTTACCATTTTTCCACTTTAACTATTTATTACTATCATTTTTACAAAACTGAATGCAGAAAAGTCAATAGGACTCTTAATGGCGGACGGAGGGAGTAATAAATAGTTAAAGCCGGGTGATGCCGATTGAGTGCTAGGAAGACCGCCTTTAGCTCGGTTGCATTGGACGGGTGGTGAGAAAGTAAAGTAAGAGATAATAATATAGAGAAAACTCTTCATTACAATATTCTCTTCCTTACATTACATTCTCTCCACTCTAGCTATTTATTACTCCCTCCGTCCGCCATTAGGAGTCTCATTCATGGGTGGCACGGGTTTTAAGACATGTTAAGAAAAGTGGGAGGAAAAAAGTTAGTGGAATAGGGGCCCCACTTGTATATATTAGTTTTAAATGAAATGTGAGTGTAATGAGTTAGTGGAAGGTGAGACCCTATTACCATTTATGGTAAAAGTGAACCGGGACTTTTATTTGCGGACGAACTAAAATGGAAAAACGAGACTCTTATTCGCGGATGGAGGGAGTATCATTTTTGCAAAACTAATGGCAGAAAAGAAACAACTCAACTATCTCGGAATAGAGAGAGTATGTAGGTAGGGGCAATGCTCTTGAGTCCTTGACCTCCATGTTCTCTCCAAATCCAAGCCAATTTTCAGATAGAAATATTAAAAAATTGAAAATACCATCTAACAAAGCTACTCAAAATCATTTCCTTTGAAACAAGAACATAATAATTAGACCCAAAAAAAAATGACAAAAATTCAGAATTTTCAAATATAATTCCAAAGCTCTTACTAAAGCAAATCCTTTGAAAAAAAATTTACACTCTTTTATGGATATATTTTTTACATGTCGTGAATAACTAGTAACTAAACTATCTATACGTAGATGTGCTCAGTGATGAATTAATTTGATCATCACATAACAAATTACCTTTTCAACAACATTAACACTTGCTACAATTGGAAGTTGTCGATCATATGTTGTATCACATTGGTTCCATGAGAGTTGATGCAGTAAGTTTTAACCTACACAGCGAAATCACGATTATTTCAGCAGCTTAGGTTCCTCGTCGGTTCAAGAAAAATATATGTGACACGAACACATGATAGAGTTCCATTAGACTTGCCAGAATCGTGGTGTGAGCGAGAGGCCCTTGTATACTTGTACTGAAATCAACGTCAATTCGCTCCCAGCTGAGTCTCGTTAGCCCTTGGATCATCACCTCTATAATTTATAGAAAGAAAAAGAGTATATCAATTTAACTTTCAATAATGAGCTTAAAAAGAAGATGAAATGTGATGCGATTGGCAAAGCTGTATATAGTGAATGAGAAAAACCTTCCATTTCACTTATCCTCTTTCTAGAGACCTTGGCTTCACGATTGTCGCCGGATTTTGATGTGTCTTCAGCAAATATGTATCTGTACTTGGCAATTTTGACAAGATTCCGGCGCTGAGGGAAAGAGCAGGTTGTGAAAATGTAATTATGTATGGTGTGTATTCTGGGGAACGGCAACAAAATCCTTACCTTTGGGAGCTCACTGTAACGGCGTATTGATGATGAGCTCCAACCAACTATATCTAGGAAAAACATGTCAAGGGTGAAACTGAATCTGAGAAATTTGATACTTGTTGATGCTGCATTATCCATTGAAACTCGGAGCTAATTAAAGAGATAGTGATGGTTAAAACTTAGAGTAAGATGAGGATACGATCAAAGCTGGTGTTTGCATAGGCCACACGCCTCTTGAACGACTCCAATGCAGATCTGGAACAAGATTTAGAGTCACAAGTTTCAGCAGTTATGCGTCAACTCAACACTAAGAAGAACGGGCGACTCACATGAACTTAAGATCATCAGAATCATCAGCCATCTGAAGCAGAAGTGGAGGTTTCCCATTGTCGTTATCCCTCAAGAATAAGTGCTTCCCTGTCCTTCGCAGTACACCTGAAGTATGCATTGCTGCTTTCTCCAAGCTGGTAAAACCACAGAGCACAGGGATCTGTAACAAGATCATCATCAAGCCCCAGAAATAACTAAAATGGACGAGAACCCTACCACAGAAAAGGAAATTATTCGAGCATGCTCAGAAGTAACAAGTTTCTTCGCCCCTATAAGAACCAAACTTTAGGGATCAAGAAAGATGCAAACATGGTCATTGACAGGAATGTTCTCATGCAAGAAAAGCTATATGGACGATCAAATGATCAAGTGAAACTCATGTGATATTTATCAGATTTCCTCGTTAACAAAGGATAAATCTAATCATGAGATGCATAATGTCAGATCATGCATATAACGAGTGCATGTTTTAAAAGCAATCCTGCAAACCTATGAGGCTAACTGATGCATAAGATTGTTGAAACACAATATCCACGAATATTGCAATTAATCCATTCTGAGAGAAAAGAAGCACATGTCATGAGGATAACCTGTCTGTGACCTCTAGCACCAAGATGCGGCGTAGCAGAGGTAATGAAATTTATAGGTTGAAGTCCAGCTATTTTCCCTCTCGTTTTCTCTTCTAAAGGGGATTTGCTAAGAAGCTCTTCTTCTCCATGTTCGCCATTTTCCTCAGATTCTTTTCTTGTCAAATCTTGTTGATAAAGCACCGCAATAGCATACCTTGCTATCAAGCCACCAAGGGAGTGACCCACAAAAGAAATCTTCTCAAGATTTGGATGACGACCGACAACAGAAACCACCTGGAGATTCAATCACTAAAAATGAAGCTTTAAGCTGTATTTCTATAAGAACTAAGTCGATCATGTATTGATGATTCGTGAGGAGATTATGATATACTCCCTCCGTCCCATAAAAATATGTGCACTTTCTATTTTCTTCTGTCCAATAAAAGTATGGGCATTTCCATTTATGGAGTACAACTTATACCACCATTAATCGCACTATCCATTAACACTACTTTGACTACCTTTCCCCTCCTCTCTCTTACTTTATTAATTTTGTTTTAATTCGCGTGCCATATCATATGCCCATATTTTTATGAGACGGAGGGAGTATAAGAAAGAAGTCTATGTCTTAGGTCATGAACATACCTCATCAGCTAATCTCTTCCCCATAACGTCAACTCCATCCAGTGTCAACATTGAAGAATTGGCTTCACTGCCTGGATGCAGCAACATGATTAGTTAGAAACAATTCCAATTATGTTTAAAGCTTTTGGCTTCATTTATTTACATTCTAGCCATGACAACATAATAAAGTTTCTTTGGAAAAAATAAAATAAAGACATGATAGCTTCATAATTGTGATGGATGTAGGTTAATCTTGTAAACCATTCTGCAATTCTCATGAGATTTAAGATGTATGTTGCTCGAGCAATAGAGTTGAACATGGAGTGTATTACTAGAGAGAGTACTCACACTAACATGCACTGACATTTGTGATTCTATTTGCAGGTATAACAACATCTGGATGAGTTTTAAAGTACTATTCAAGAAGGGAAGATTTCCATCTAAAAGAAGAAAAAGTGCACATTTCTTTTGCTTCACATATTGTATCAACACATAACTTAGCACCACAGATGAGATCATGAGACCAATGAACTCTTCCGCTTGCCCAAATCTTGCATCAACTCGAATAGTTATTCGTAACAAAGAAAACTCACAAGTCAGATGGTATGTATCATTGAGGCATTCTTAACTTGAGATAAATCAAGGCGCACATATTCATTCAGGCTTAGCTAACTGATCAAGAACTTGTATCATGTTTGATGATAAAGAAACAATTGGTAATAACATAGTATAATCAAAGTAAAGAAAAGGTGAAATAAGAGAGCACCAAACTCACAATGCACTACGACTTCACTAGGATACGCCTTCACAAAATGCTTCGCCGCATATCTCCAGTCTTGAGCACTGCACAAATTTGAAGCAATAAACATGTTACATGTGCTAATGAATCCCAATTCTTAAGCATAAACAAAGCAAAGCAAAACGGTCATTTCATCAAACACTTAAACTACAACTGACTTAACATTTTTTCAAGCAACACCAAACCTTCCAATAATTCCATTAACCATAACAATCAGATGCGCCGCCGACTGATCCTTCGCATTAGAGACTTCCAAACCTCCGGCATCCGGCTTCTCCCCAACCACAACGTCGTCATCGTCGTCGTCTAATCTGGTACACGGAAATCTCGGGATCCAGGAGTGCCTTTTCTTCTTCGGCTTCGTTTTATTATTCCGATTGCTGCTCAGCTCATCTTTTCCCTCCGAATCCATTTCAAATTTCTGAATTTTTGGCTCTCCGGCATCCTCCGCGCCTCTGTTCTCCATCGCTGAGTACACACACTGTGTTTTATGCAAATTTTGCTTATAATTGTTGGGTTGGATCAGTAGCAACGGTGGTATGCTTGAAATCCTTCAGATTTAACTACTGCTTGCAACAACAATAAGTGTATTGATGATGTTTCTGTTTGGGAAATTTGGAAGAAAGTCAAGGCGAAGGTGCTTGTACTCTTCTGCAATCATCTAATGTTTTGTCTTTGAATTTTCATTGTTTGGATTATGATAGAGAATTGACAAATCTCTGCATTTTTTGACCAGATTTTGAGTTACTATAATTTTGTAAATGTCATGTTTTCAGAAAGAGCAACAGTAAACAAGTGTACAACCAAAACAAGATTATATTAGTAATTTTGATATGTTAATTAAATATTAAAATAATAGATATAATTAGTTAACAAATTAAAATCAATTTATTAGTCTTTAGCCTCATTTTCAATTTTTTATTTTTATATTTGAATTATTTCTCTATTATATTTTAAATTTGTATTAAAGTATGCATTAATTACATTTTATGGTTAAAAAAAATTTAAAAAAAGTATACACAAATACCATAAATTTGTGCACATTCCCTATACTATATATATGTCTATACTTTTTAATTAAATGCATAAATAAATTATTTTTTTACTCAAATAAACCAATTTTTGATTGTACAAAATTTGGTTGCATAGACTTATTGTTTCATAAATGAGTAGTATTATGTTAGATTGTTAATTTTTTTAGTGTAATTAAATTAGTAATGAGAAATTACTTAATAATAAAATACTTAATTAATTTTAATATATTAATTAATACATTGATTCTTAATTAAATATAAATAGGGTAAATAATTTGGACAAGCTGAAATAAAAAAGTGCGAATAACACAAAAATATAGAAGCATAATGTATTAATGTTGAATTTAAAACATTGAGTAGGAACCATTGTTATTTTATTCGATTTATATAGTACGTAGGCACTATCAATTAAAGCACAACATTACATAAAGTGCACCTCATTTTCGTTTTTAATAAAGAAGTACTATATAATACTATAAGTATATATTTTATACGGGATGTATTCGTATCATTTTTTTATCTTGTGTTCTATTATTCTTTTCAATTTCGGCCTTCCATTTTCAAGATCCGATGATCGATTTTCATGCTAAATTGAATTATTAAAATGATTAATTTAATTCAAAAAGGGCAGATTGGAGAGCTAAGATTTGCACGGTTAATCTCATTCCTTAATTCTCTCCTTCTATTTTGGTAAACAATAATCTGCTCTATTTTCCTTAATTAAATTTATTCTCTCTTCATGCTTTACGGTATCTTCTGCAATTCATAGAAGTAATTATGTAGTTCTTATTCGAGAAGTTAGTTTAGTATTCCTTCATTGATTTCAATGTTTTCAACTATGGAAGAAGGCGTTCTAGTTCAATTTAATTGGAAAATGATATCTCCGCCGCTTCCATTAGGAAGAAAGCCGTCGAGGTCGGCGCCAGAGTCGACGCTACAATCTTTCTTCTCTCCCTCATCGTTTTCTCTTCTCTCCCTCATCGTTTTTTCTCCATTGAAGACCTTCTCAAGAAATTGATGTCGTCTTTTTTTCAATTGAAGACGTCTGTTTTTATTTTGATTATTGATAAATTTTGGTAGAAAGTTATTGTATTAAGTGTGTAATTGACCTCTATGGTGTGATTAGTTCGTTGTTGTATTTAGTTTTAATTTGCATCAATTGTCGTTTTATTTTCATTAAATCATCCATTGCTTACAGGTTTTAGTGTTTTCTTGTCGTAAGTTACAGCTTGTAAATTTTCGACAAGTAATGTATTAAGTGTATAATGTAGATTGTATTAATGTACGATTATGGTTGCATAATGTATATGCAAGCTTTGAATAATGTACTCCCTCTGTCCTATAAAAGTTGAGTCACTTCATTCTGTGCACTCGTTTTGAAAAAATCGTAATAAATAGTTAAAGTGGATAAATAGTAAAGTAAATTTAAAAATAATGTAGAGAAGACTCTTATCTACGTTATTCTCGATTTTACTTTACTATTTATCCATTCTAACTATTTATTACGATTTTTTCAAAACGAGTGCAAAAAATGAAGTGACTCAACTTTTATGGGACAGAGGGAGTACATTACAATGGGTTTAATGTATGACAGAAGTTGAATCCATTCCCCTTTGGGTTTAGCAATCCATGAGGCTAGGTTAGTAGTACCCACTCACAAACGGAACCATCACAAAGGGCAGAGAGTTTGAATCATTCCCCTTGGGTTTAGCAACCCATGGGGCTAGGCTATAGCACCACCATATGAGTTAAATTTCATTTTTTAATGCGTTTAAGATTTGGTACAGTAAATAATGTACCAATAGTATCTAATAATGTGCACGGATCAGTGAATAATGTACATATTGAATAGAATAATGTTGAAAGGAAATTGAGTTCATGCCCTTTGGGTTTAACAATCCATGGGGCTAGGTTGTAGTACCCACTAACAAACGAAACCATCACAAAGGGCAGAGAGTTTGAATCATTCCCCTTGGGTTTAGCAACCCATGGGGCTAGGCTATAACACCA